>NC_088871.1:20556529-20772280 GCF_032884065.1 Artemia franciscana | reverse complement strand
CAATGATGCATCAGTCTTAGTTTATTTATCTGCCGTTTCATTACCCTCAGTCCTAAAGTTTCTTGGAATCCACATCGTGGTAATTTGGCTTCTGTTGGATGCTAGATTACTAAAGCTTCAAAGCAGCCCAATTTTCTATCTTGCCAGTACTTTGTATTCGATAGGGCTCAGTTAGGATATAGACAAACTTTCCCATAGTTCGCATTTGTACTGGTCTTTTAGGTGCCTGCTATATCCCAAGTACTTCAGCCTGAAAACTGCAGCAAAATATCCTAGATGATAACTCATAATCTCCCTACCAGAATTATGAATGCTCTGGTATATTATAATTCCAGTACCTGACTTCCTGTCAAATAGAAAACAGTTTGTATATCAGACTATCTCGTTACTTTGACGGAGCAGTTCAATATCCAACTCAATATTAATCCGGAAGTTCAATCTGGAGTTGCCTTTCTGGTTTTAGTAAGGAGGAAACATTATTTTTGACATCTGCACCTTCCTTTACTTAAGCATCAATGAGTTGCTGATGTCAATATGGCTTTTCTTTTTCCAATTTTGTATATCTGCTGTGTCTTGGTACATTGACCAATTGTTGTAATCTCAGAGCACTTTTTGTTGCTTCTTCCTCAAGAAAACTTTCCATTGGTTGAAGTCCTAAGATGAGCTCCATTGGTGCTGTAGTCATTCCATAGTATGTTGATGTTATCATTAGAAATGTAAGCCTTTGTACCCTAATTGAGTGGGTCATGTGGTTAATAATCTGGATTGAATTGAACCGAACAACCGCTCATATGACGGTATTGGTCTTATTACTAACTTGTGCAAATATATTATATTATTTAGAGTCAAGTCCCAACTATTTTCCGTCATGCTCTGACATTGAACAAGGTAGGCTTTTTCAAGTAATTTGTCCTTGGAGTATTGGAGTAATTTGTCCACTACTATATTTTTCAGGCTCATATTCCTGAATTTATAAAAGGGCAATTGAAAACTGGTACTGGTTACTGGGTTTATATCTACCGATGAACTAGGATGCTCTGTTAACTTCTGTTTTACTTGCTATATCCTGACACTTATAGTATACAAAAGCAATAATCGTCAAATGATCTCTGGGCCTTAGCAACATCATAGAAAAGCTAAATTAAAACATACCATATGCTCCCTTCATCCACTTTTATAAACTCTCGGTACACTGCTTGCATATATCTATAAAAGTTCTATGATTGATGGAGTCAATTCACGAAAATATAGGATGTAGGGGCAAAATATATTTTTTAAACTCTAGACAGGGTGCAATTTTGCTGTTTTTATTTAAATTTCTTCAATAAAGGAAGGTATTCTTAAAACAAAAATATAAAAAATGCAACTTCCAAAAACTAGGGGAGAACGGAGCAAAAAATCTAGATGATAAATGCCCCCTAAACTGATATACCTGGTCTTCATTCATGTTCAATGATTTTTATTTTGAAATATGAAAAATCAGCTTGCTTGGCAAATGTAACGATGTTTCAGGCATGACTAGGAGTAATAAAACTGCCCCATACACAACAAAAAAATTTCGGTCTATTTAAGCACTTCAACGCAAATTAGTAGAGGCAAACCTAAGGAAAATGATGGATTCATGCATAAATAAAAACTTAACCCTGTTAACCTTAGAACTGGACGTCACAGGGTTAACGACGCAAATTGTAAACTGTTCAAAAGATTTTTGTATAAGTGAAACATTCTTTTTGTGTTCCATTTTCCCAAAATATCTTTGAAAATGTAAACGCAATTGAAGTTCATTAACACATATTTTTTTGATTTTTTAAAACAGTTTATTTTCTAGAAACACCTTTCTAGACAACAACGTAGAAAAGCAAGACGAAACAGAAGAATTTTCAGCCAAAAGCTCGTAAGTCCTAAACTGAGATTACCTCTTTTGCTGTTTCTGACAGATTTTACAAGTAAAACTGCGAGTAAAAAAAAAGCATAACTGATAATTTTCCCTTTACTATTGCTGTCAATTCCTACCATCTCATGCATCTAGCCTAAATATTGCTAATAATATTTCTAATAATTAATAATTCTAACAGAATATTTTCTAATAATTTCACAATTGCAGTTGATAAAATATGTCTACAAAACGAACCGCATTACCGACAACAATAGGCCTAGAAAATGGTAAATTTTGATACGTTGAAAAGCCAACAAGGTAAGCCATAGGTGCATGTCTTCTGGTACCAGAATTCTTCTTAAAAACTTCCAATTTTTGTCAATCAAGTTTATAGGACCTGTTTCAATTGTCTTTATATTTTCTTTTTAGCCATTTTGCCATGATATGCACTGCACTACTAGATTCAGCCCTCTATCCAAAGCACCACGAAAACTCATGTGAACAGCTGCTAACCATTTACATTAGCACACGTAATAAAAAAAAAGTGAAAAAGACTTAGTTCTGAAAGTGGTGAAAAGAATTACTTTTGCTATATAATTTGAGAAAAAATAATTAAAAGATCCTTGATTTTGTTGGTCGCTTGGTAAGCAATTTCAACCTAAAATTACTTGGAACGCCACTTCTTAGGCTTTATCCCCTGAAACTGGCATATTTAAAAACTTAGGCTTTTCGTTCCCTCCAAATAATACTGGTGGAGAAAGAAAATCTTGAATCTGGATTTTTCAAATTTTCCAGAATAGTGGAATTGAGAATAATATCGGCTATTCAGGGGTTCTTTAAGCGTCAGTACTTGTTTTCTGTTATAGAACTCATAAATAAGAACAGAGAGATAAACCAGCGACAATCGCATTACCATGTTCTGAAAACCATTAATATTGAATAATGGCGTTCAAATTGAACAGAATATAGTAGAGAGTGCGCACTGAAATGTGCCAGCAAGGGAGAGGGGACTTGATCGTTTTCCCTACGGCGGTGAGCCTTAGTTTAAAGGTAAATGTCCTGGTGTTTTTTCTTATCGCGTTTATATTTCTCAGTTCTAAAAATTCCGTACTTCCTGAATGTTTTTGGTATTTCCAGGAAGGGAAAGGGGCTCACCCTCTTAGGCACTAGAATATTTCCGATATATATATATATTTATATATATATATATATATATATATATATATTTATATATATATATATATATATTTATCATATTTGGTAAAATTTATCATATTTAGTTTACCTATTTTTGCTAAAAAGAGGGATATATTAACAGGATAAGCTTGTTTTGGTGTTACTTGGTTGTTTTACATTTGCTGTTTTTTTTTTCTTTCATAGGCATGTATTTTGGGGGTGATACCTGACACGGGGATGCCATGGATATTCTGTGGTAGCCACAACACTTGGCTGGGTAGAGAATTTAATGTGGCGAAACCCTATAGACAAGTGTATTCTCCTGATGAGCCCTTGTGTTGGGTTGTTGCCTCTGAATTATTTGTCTTTATTGTTTCTATTGTTTGGTGAAAGACGACTTATACTTATTGACGACATGACTGCCTGTCCATGGATTATTCTTTATGGTTGATTGTGTATGGCTATGCTGTTTGACCTATGTGATTGTATGGATGAGTAGGGTTAAGGCCTCATTCAAGTGCTGGTATATATTAATCACTAATTTAGGAAAACAGTCTTCCTTTTCTCCTTCTGGCTCTCTCTTTTTTTCTTTTTTTTTCTTTTTTTTTTGTGTTTGTGCTGTTGCATTGGTGATTTCTCTTTTCATGATATTATTCCAGGTTGGATCCAGTGCTGGTGGAGAAATTTTTTTAGTTTTCTCCCCGACAGACCTTTACCCTGGTCCAGGTTTTTAACCTGATATTGTTAATTATTGGTGAGATGGCACTTATGCAAATTTCATGTTCTTTCATGTTTTTGTTTATGTATTTATTGACCTATTGACCTTGGCATGTTTTTTGGACTTTGATTGTTGGATTTTGATTTGGATGTTGGTTTGTTTTGGATTTATTTTCAATAACTTTTAATGCAACAAAACACAAATATTAGCCTCGGAACTCGGAACGATTTTTTGAAAGTTAGTAAGTGTAAGAGTCTTTGTTTTCTTTGCCAAGATCATTTTATCCCACGGACTTCTGTTAAGAGTACATTGTATAATAAAAATTTTGCATGCAAGTTACGTAATAATGTTAATTGTAGAACAACCAATGTAATTTACCTATTAGAATGTAATAAATGCTGCCTACATTATGTGGGGGAAACAACTAATAATATATATAAAAGATTTTCTGGACACAAGACAACAGTTAATAATGAAGAAACTAATAACTATCTAGTTCAACATTGTAATAATGGTAAATGTTCTCAGATATAACTGTCACAATTTTAGAAAATTTAGAGTTAGAAAATTTAAATAAAGAAGAGAAGAATAATAGACTACGTAAGAGGATTTCTGGATCCATACTCTTGGTACAGCTTATCCTTTTGGGCTAAATGATCGTGTAGCAAAATATGGTGACATGTCTCAGGTTGTTGTTAAATGTATTGATGGTTTTATGGACCATCCTTCTTTTACTTGTCCTACTAAACGTAAAAAACGATCGAGAGGACATAGGAAAAATAATAGAAAAAATGAATTAGATGTACATATGCTTTCTATAGATCTATGCCAGCTACTTGAATCTAGGGGTATGATTTCTGTAATAAAACGTCTAAATAATTTATCCAAGAGGAATTTAATCAAACTTTTCTGGATTGTTAAGAATAATACAGCTCTTGAATATAATTTTAAAGTAATATGTGATACAATTTGCATTCTAACTAAAACGAAATTTATTTCAAAAAAGAAAAAGTTTGATAAGATTAGTAATAAGGATAACAGATTATATTTACCTATTAATTTTACTTGTAAGCAGATTGAATTTACCAGAAATTTTAAATCAGCGGCATGTGAAACAGGCCCTTCCTAGTAATTTGGAAAAGCGCCATCTTTCTTATGAAGTTCAGTCGGCATAGATATAGGTGACAAAAATATTCTATTAATGGATTGTTCTGAATATAAAAAATAATGCAGGAAAAATAATTGACTTTGGAAAAATACTAAGCGCTAACAGACTCCTACCTTTTGAAAATTCACTCTCAGCTTTTGCCCCTTCCTCTACAAGATCAACAAATCCTGTTTGTTCTTCGGCTGTATCAGCTAAAATTTGACGTTTTTCCGACCACAAAGCAGATTCGAGTTCTATAAAGGGACATTTTATTATATTACAAGAGTAATTCCTGTGTACTTATTTTCTGTGCATTTAGGAATGAGCCAAGTGATTTCGTGAACAATAAACGGTCATAAAGCTTGTTTGTCCTATCTGACCAGCAATCTCGCATGTTCACAAAGTCTAGAGATAACATTGCCTGTAAACATTCATTACAGAAACATGCAGTTAAATTGTAATTGGATAATTTGAAACAACATTCCAAGTCAAATTAAAAATTTATTACGTGATTTCAAGGCAATGAAAGAAGCAGAATTTTGATTTCAATACGAAGACCGAATTAAAAGGGGCCTTCTAAATTTGTTTGTTAAAGATAATCACTTTTATAGTCCACATAATAGTAATGACCGCTAATCACAAATTAGTAACTTTGCAGTATAAGCTTTGCTACAGGGAGCTGGATTTTTGAGGCAACGTGGAATAGTATTTCAAGCCAATATAGAAAGTATTGAATTACAAAAACTCTTTTTTTCAACTGAAAGTAAGGAGCAGCATTTAAATTTAAAATACACAGAAATTATTACGAATATGACATGCGTTGCCCCCTCCTAAATACACCGCTCTTCAAGCTAAATTTTGATTTTTTGTTCAAAATATTTAAGAATGAATAATGAAACACAAGAGCGTTTAATTAGAACTATAAGTTTGTTTTTTTAAGTTCCAAAAACTTTAGCGTGAAGAGCGAGCAATTGCGGAGAAGGAAAACCCCCTTCGTGATTTCTGTTCAATTTTAATTTTAATTTTGCTCCTCACTTCCAGTTGTAAGAACTCGTTTTTTAGATTTTTATGGCACTTGGTATTAACCAAGTGACATATAGCAATCGCAAATTCTGTCGGTCTGTCGGTCCCGGTTTTGCTACTTTAGGCACTTCCAGGTAAGCTAGGACGATAAGATTTGGCAGGCGTATCAGGGACCAGATCAGATTAAATTAGAAATAGTAGTTTTCCCGATTTGACCATATGGGGGGGGGGAGTGGGTGACCCGTTAATTCGGAAAAAATAGAAAAAATGAAGTATTTTTAACTGACGAACGGTTGATCAGATCTTAATGAAATTTGATGTTTGGAAGGATATCTTGTCTCAGAGCTGTTATTTTAAGTCCTGACCAGATTTGGTGACATTGGGGGAAGTTTGGGGAGCCTAAAATCATGGAAAACGCTTAGAGTGGAGGGATCGGGATCAAACTTGGTGGGAAAAATAAGCAGAAGTCTTAGATACGTGATTGACATAATTGGAACGGATCCACTCTATTTGGGGGAATTTGGGGGGGGGGGCTTAATTCTGAAAAATTAGAAAAATGACGTATATTTAATTTACGAAGGAGTGATCGGATCTTCATGAAACTTCATATTTAGATGGACCTCGTAACTCAGATCTCTTATTTTAAATCTCAACCAGATCCAGCGTCATTTGGGGGGCAGTTGGGGGGGGGGCGAAAATCTTAGAAAATACTTCAAGCGGAGAGATCAGGGTGAAACTGGATGGGAAGAATAAAAACCTGTCTAAGATACGTGACTCACATAACCGGACCGGATCTGTTCTCTTTGGTGGAGTTGGGGGGGGGGTAATTTGGAAAAATGAGCTATTTTTAACTTACGAAAGGGTGACCAGATCTTAATGAAATTTGATATTTAGAAGGATCTTGTGCTTTAAAGCTCTAATTTTAAATTTCGACCAGATCCTGTGACATTGGGAGGAGTTGGAGAGGGAAACCGGAATTCTTGGAAAACGCGAAAATTGGGGTATTTTTATCTTACGAATAGGTGATAGGATCTTAATGAAATTGATATTTAGAAGGAATTCATGTCTCAGAGCTCTTATTTCAAATCCCGACCAGATCTTTCGACATTGGGGGGAGTTGGAGGGGGAAATCTTGGAAAACACTTGGAGTGGAGGAATCGGAAGGAAGCTTGGGGGATAGAATAAGCAAATGTCCTTGATACGTGATTGACGTAACCGTACTGGATTCGCTCTTTTTGGGGGAGTTGGGGGGAGGGGTTCAGTGACTTGGCGAGTTTGGTGCTTCTGGACGTGCTAGGACGATGAAAATTGGTAGGTGTGTCAGGGAGCTGCACAAATTGACTTGATAAAGTCTTTTTCCCAGATTCGACCATCTGGGGGGCTAAAGGGAGAGGAAAAATTAGAAAAATGAGTATTTATAACTTACGAGTGGGTGATCGGATCTTAATGAATTTTGATATTTAGAAGGACATACCATATGAGCTCTTGGCTCTCAGCTCTTCTTGCCTCGTCAGAAATGCCATATGAGCTCTTAGCCCTAGCTTTTATTTATGACCGTTTTTTAAATAATACCGAAAAATTTTGTTCCCTCTCCATGGAAATTTTTTTCTCCCATGAAAGATTCCTCCGCGGAAAGATCCTCCCACGTAACCTCCATTCTCCTTTAAAATCCTCCCCCCGAAAAGCATATGTATACTTCCCGATAGTCAATACTAAATATATACAGTAAGCAAAGTTTATAGCTTGTACCCCGGGGATCGTGGAGGTCAGGTGAACCTCGATAACATAGTTATGAGATCTTTTGACTATGCTGAACAAAATGACTATCTCAAAATTTGTGTTGGGAGCGTTTTGAAAATTTTAGGTGTAAGAGCTGCTTGCCTTCCAAATACTTTTGACTCTTGAAAAGGGCAATAGAACTTTTAATTTCCGATCGAATTACCTCCTTTAAAAGTTTCAATGATTTTAATAGCTATGATAGAGTAGCGCCGCTTATGACATTGCTTATATGACTTTTTGAAAACTTGCATGCGTATAATCTTTTCATTTAATACAAACTCCCTCTAAACTCCCTCTATACACACAATGTGTTCTGGTTTGTTCAAAATCCACCAAAATTTACCTTGAAATTTCTAAAAATTCAATAGCGTAAACCATCCTGAGAAATTGCTGTTTATCCCTTTTGACAATCTACATGCTCATGGTTCGTTTTGATTTAGTTTGACTTTCGCATAAATATTCATTGAAGGCTTCAACTTCAAGCATTGAAGTTGAACCTGAAGCATAGCTGATAAGTCCTCTTTACAACCTGTTGGGGCATTGTATGTTTCGATTTAGTTCAATACGGTTTCAATATTGCCAACAATTTTCGCCTTAGTACCATTAGCTTTAGTAGTAGTAGTAGCAGTTGTATGAGTAGAAGCAGTAGTATTAAGATGCAAACATTGTCTTTTGGTTAGTTTAACAACCCCCCTCCCCACAATAAGCCCTGTAGGTTTCATCTTCGCACACAAAACTGTTCCTAAGATATTGTTGATATTTCTTTTTGACGACCTGCATACAGAGGGTGTGCTGTGATTCAGTTCACCTTCCCCCCCACAAATTCGCCTTTTCGCCTCATACCCTTAGGCATAGTTGTAATAATAGTCACAGAAGAAGCATTAGTATTTGCAGTACTAGTAGTAATATTTATAGTAATAGCACTAAAAGTAGCAGAAGCAGTATTATTAAAATGTTGGCCTTTGGTCAGTTGAACACCTCTGTAATCAAGTCCTGGAAGTTTCAACTTAACGCAATTAGGCATTGCTATAACATTGGCAATAAGTCCTTTTACTAACCTGTATATTCACATACTTCTTGAAATTTTCATCTTAATGCTCTTAGCCTAACAAGAAGTTGTAATAGTAGTAGTAGTTGTAGCAATAGTTTTAGTAGAAGTAGTAAATGCAATAGTGGTAGTAGTACTAGTAGAAGCATGTAATATTTGCCCTCCGTTATTTTTGACTCTTAAAGGGAACTACAACCCATTTCCAATCAAATGAGCCTCCTCTAAAGTTTATACGACCAGCCCTTCCATAAAAAAATTACATGCTCTCGGGGAATAGCTTGCATCCCTTGTGCACAATCTGTGGGGGTTTGTTTCAACCCCTACTACTGCTACTACTACTAGTAGCCCACCGCAGCACCAAGCCGCCTAAGGCCAACAGAGCAACGCACGCTCCTCCTCCAGCCCAATTTATTCATAGCCTCCCCCTTTGCACCCTCCCAGGAAGTTCCCATTTCCCTTAAATCTTTACTTATGACATCCTTCCACCCCAGACGAGGATGACATGCTTTCCGTTTAGCCCCAGACGGTTTGCCAAAAAGGACAATCTTCGGCAATCTGTCATCCTTCATCTGTAGAACGTGACCTAGCCATCTCAACCTTTCTTTCATTACAGCCCTAGAAAGCGGGATTGAACCAAATTTGTCGTACAGCCTACTATCTGAAATACGGTTAGTTAGCCGAGTACCCAGAAGAATCCGTAGGTATTTTCTCTGGAAAACAGTAGCTTCGAATATTCTAATCTCGGTTTGCAGACGTATCTTTCTATTCTTCCATACTTTTTTGAACTGTGAAAAAACACCCTGAGCCTTGGCTATTCTACTGTTAACATCTTCACTGCTCCTAACGTCTTTACTAATAATACTACCAAGGTAAGTGAACCTACCAACCTGATCAGTCTTTTTACTACCCAGCGTCACCTTTTCATCTTCATTTATTCCTAGCCTTAGTGACTTAGTCTTCTACACATTAATTTTGAAACCTATTCTAGCACCCTAAACTCGTAAAACCTCTAAAAATTCATTAATTTTACTCACACTTTAAGCTAATATGCTTAAGTTATCAGCCTAATCCAAGTCCAGGAGAGTATTTTCTCCCCATTTGATTCCATGGTCTCCAATTGCCTTTCCTGTGCTCCTTAAGATAAAGTTCATCAAAATGATCCATATAAAAGGGCATAAAACACAATCCTGCTTAACTGTTGATCAAATAGTTCGTGGTAACGAACTGTAGTAAGGAGCGACCCGGCTCAATAGTAACCGAAACTCTAAAAAATGGAATTTTGATACCAATAGTTACCTTAAAAGAATCGCATTTTAAAGCTGATTTTAAATATATAAGTTTCATCAAGATCAGTTATGCCCATCAAAAGTTACGAGCCTGAGAAAATTCGCCTCATTTCAGAAAATAGGGGGAAACACCCCCTAAAAGTCATACAATCTTAACCATCAGATTCAGCGTATCAGAGAACCTTATTGTAGAAATTTCAAGCTCCTATCTACAAAAATGTAGAATTTCGTATTTTTTGCCAGAAGACAGATCACGGATGCGTGTTTATTTGTTTTTTTGTTTGTTTGTTTTTTTTTTCCCAGGGGTTATCGTATCGACTGAGTGGTCCCAGAATGTCGTGAGAGGGTTCATTTTAACGGAAATTAAAAGTTCTAGTGCCCTTTTTAAGTGACAAAAAAATGGAGGGCACCTAGGCCCCCTCCCACGCTCATTTTTTCCCAAAAGTCACCGGATCAAAATTCTGAGATAGCCATTTTATTCACCATAGTCGAAAAACCTAATAATTATGTCTCTAGGGACGACTTACTCCCCCGCAGTCCCCGTGGGAGGGGCTGCAAGTTACAAACTTTGACCTGTGTTTACATGTAGTAATGGTTACTGGGAAGTGTACAGACGTTTTCAGGGGGATTTTTTGTTTAGGGGGGAGGGGTTACGTGAGACGATATTTCAATGGAGAAACTTGTCATGGGGGAAGAGAATTTCAATGAAGGGGGCGCAGGGTTTTCTAGCATTATTTGAAAAAAACAATGAAAAAATAAATATGAAAAGTTTTTTCTACTGAAAGTAAGGAGCAGCATTCAAACTTAAAACGAACAAAAATTATTACGCATATGAGGGGTTTACCTCCTCGTTATACCTCACTCTTTACGCTAAAGTATTTTTAGTAATTTCAACTATTTATTCTACGACCTTCGTGATTCAGAGGTCATTCTTAAGGAATTGAGACAAAATTTAAGCTTTAGGGTAAAGAGCGAGGTATCGACGAGGGTTGAACCCCCTCATACACGCAATAAAAACATACAAATATAGAAGTTCGTTACGTAAATTAATTCGTAAGTTACGTATATTTTTTACCAATGAAAAAGTTTGTAAAAAATTAAAAGTTCTAGTTGCTTTTTTAAGTAATCAAAAAATTGGAGAGCAACAAGGCCTCCTCCCTCGCTCCTTTTTTCTCAAAATCTTCCGATTAATTGCAATTAATTAATATGCAAATTTCGTTTTAATTATTTATGTGCGGAGAGCCAAGATCAAAACATGCATTAATTCAAAAACGTCCAGAAATTAAATAAAAAAAGACAAGTTTTTTTAAATGAAAGTAAGGAGCAACATTAAAACTTAAAACGAACATAAATTACTCCTAATATGAAAGGGGCTTTTCCTCCTCAACGCCCCGCTCTTTACGCTAAAGTTTCTTACTGTTTTAAAAGAGTCAAACTTTAGCGTAAAGAGCGGGGCGTTGAGGAGGAAAAGCCCCTTTCATATACGGAGTAATTTCTGTTCGTTTTAAGTTTTGATGTTGCTCCTTACTTTCATTTAAAAAAACTTGTTTTTTTTTAATGTTTTAATACAAAACCAGCTGCTAACCTCATTTCCTACCTTAACCGCAGCAATATTATTCTCTTACATAGCATAAATCACTTCAATTTATTTGTCTGGTATCAAACAGTTAGTGGTAACGAACTGTAGTAAGGAGCGACCCGACTCAATAGTAATCAAAACTCTAAAAAATGGAGTAGAATTTTAACGAAATTCACACCATCAGATTCAGCGTACCAGAGATGCTCCTATCTGCAAAAATGTGGAATTTTGTATTTTTTGCCAGAAGGCAGATCACGGATGCGTGTTTATTTGTTTGTTTTTTGTTTTTTTTTTCCAGGGTTGATCGTATCGACCCAGTGGTCCTAGAATGTTGTGAGAGGGCTCATTTTAACGGACATGAAAAGTTCTAGTGCCCTTTTTAAGTGACCAAAAAAATTGGAGGGCACCTAGGCCCCCTCTCACGGTATTTGTTTTCCAAAAGTCAACTGATCAAAATTCTGAGATAGCCATTTTATTCACCGTAGTCGAAAAACCTTGTAACTATGTCTTTGGGGACGACTTACTCCCACACAGTCCTAGTGGGAGGGACTATAAGTTACAAACTTTGACCAATGCTTGCATATAGTAATGGTTATTGGGAAGTGTATGGATGTTTTCAGGGGGATTTTTTGGTTTGGGGGAGGTGTTGAGAAGAAGGGGACATGTTGAGGGAATTTTCCATCGAAGAATTTGTCATGGGGGAAGAAAATTTCCATGAAGGGGGCGCAGTATTTTCTAGCATTATTTAAAAAAAAAGAAAAAATAAATATGAAAAGGTTTTTTCAACTGGAAGTAAGGATCAGCATTAAAACTTAAAACGAACAGAAATTATTACGCATATGAGGGGCTCACCTCCTCCTAATATCTTGCTCTTTACGCTAAAGTATTTTTAGTAATTTCAACTATTTATTCTACGGCTTTTGTGATTCAGGGGTCATTCTTAATGAATTGGGACAAAATTTAAGCTTTAGTGTAAAGAGCGAGGTACTGAAGAGGGGGTGAACCCCTTCATATATGTAATAAAAATATGAGAATACAAAAGTTCGTTACGTAAGCTAATTAATAAGTTACGTATATCTTTTACTATTAAAAACATTCGTAAAAAATTAAAAGTTCTAGTTGCCTTTTTAAGTAACCAAAAATCGGAGGGCAACTAGGCTTCCTCCCCCGCTCCTTTTTCTCAAAATCATTCGATCAAAACTATGAGAAAGCCATTTAGCCAAAAAAAAATAAATATGCAAATTGTGTTTTAATTACTCGTCTGCGGAGAGCCAAAATCAAAACATGCATTGATTCAAAAACGTTCAAAAATTAAATAAAAAAAAACAAGTTTTTTTTAACTGAAAGTAAGAAGCGACATTAAAAGCTAAAAGGAACAGAAATTACTTCGTATGTGAAAGGGGCTGCTTCCTCATCAACGTCCCGCTCTTTAAGCTAAAGTTTTTTACTGTTTTAAAAAGGTAGAGTTGAGAGAAAGAGTCAAACTTTAAGATAAAAAGTGGAGCGTTGATGAGGAAGCAGCCCCTTTCATATGCGAAGTAATTTCTGTTCATTTTAAATTTTAATGTCGCTTCTTACTTTCAGTTAAAAAAACTTGTTTTTTTTTACTTAATACCGTATAAGGATAAGACCTTCGCTAAAGCTTTTCTATTAACAGAATCGAAAGCTCGCTCATAATCTATGAAACTGAGGACCTAAGGTTTTTGACACCGAAGGCACCTCTCAATTATCAATATAAGAGTGAAAATTTGGTCGTCACATCCTCTACCTTTTCTAAAACCGCACTGTTCTTCTCTTAAAACTTTGTTTTAAGAGAACCCGATTAATGGCTCAATAATTACGACACTCACTCTTGTCACCTTTCTTATACAGTGCTTTAATTAAGGTTTTCCTAAAACAATTAGGTAAATCCCATTTTTCAAGAATCATATTCATAATCTTCAGCAGCTTATTTCTAACCTCAGAGCCACAATATTTAAGAAACTCATTTATCACACTATCAGCACTTGAAGCCTTATTATTTTTTAATCCTTTTAGTACTGTCGCTAATTCTTCCTCGCAAAACATATCTTCCTTCACATCCAAGGTATCACAAATTTTTTCATTTTCATCTATATCTTTTCCTGCAACTTTATCTCGGTTTAGCCCATTGAATGAATGAATGAATGAACTTTATTACTCGTAAAAGTATAAAAACACAAAGTATGCAGTATTATAAATAAACAAAAACAAAAACGATTAACAGCGAAAAAAAAAATCAATGTATAAAAAGACAACATGGACTAATTAACCAGTATCATTATGGAAAAAAAAGGCTGCAGAGGGTCGTTTAACGTGAATAAAGTTGATAGTCTTTTTACATAAATCATCACTAGAAGACCGAATCCGAGAAGGTACATCTATTAAACCAAATTGAGCAATTATTTTTTTAGCACATTCTCAAAATGTTCTGCCCATATCTCTTTAACTCTTTCATTATCGCCAATAGTGGCCCCCTTTCTATCTTTAACTGGGACTAGTCTGGACTGACTACTCCCTCTCAATTTATTAACATGCCAGTATAATATTTCACTATTATGCCGTCTAGCTGTTTCTTCTAGATCCTCAGCAATTTTATCCATGGCCTCCACTTCCAACCTCCTTAGTTCGTATTTTAATGCTTTCTCAACTCTCTTTACATTCCTTTTGTTTTCGTGTGATCTATCACTCACATAATTCATGTACAGGCCCCTTCTACTATATAAGAAATAAGGATAGAGATATCTCTATCCCTATTTCTACCAACCTGGGTGTTAAAACCTCCTAGTAAAAACTATGTTGACTAAGATGGCTATCTAAAAATTTTAATAGGATATGTTTGAGAACATGATGGGCGTGGGGCAAGACAGGTTATCTTCCAATAATTTTTTACTGTTAAAAAGGACACTAGAATTTTCAATTTTAAATAGATTCATTCCCTTTGGAAGTGTCAACGAAAACTCCTTCTATACAAAGTGCCCTGGTCTAAAAAAAATAAATAGATCATTACATTGTGCCAACATCGTTCTTTACTAAGGCAGAGCTATTGTGCTGCCTATGATAGACTTCACTCGGCCTTAATTTAAAACAGTTAAACGTGCTGAAGAGGTAACACATAACTTTAAATCGTCCTGTGTATGATTTTTTTGTAAAACTTTGAAATTTAAAATGTATTTGTACTTTGTATTTTTTCAGAATTTACGAAGGGAAGTGATTTTGTTTCTTTTTTTGTATAAGATTATAAAAAAAATCTATTTTTAAATATAAATGCCACCATTTTATTGTTAGAAAGGTTTTTAGATCAATGTGTACGATGTATTGAATTTAAAGCTTTTTCTTGTAAAAAAAATTCAGCCTTTTTTATGAATAAATGTGACCAAGTGAAATTATCTTGAAATTCTACGGGCCAACTCTATTAAACTATCCTTAACATCAAAGAACTAACCCAAGTTTTTGAACATCTAATTTTTTTTACTAACAGCTAAATGTTCTAACCTTTAAACAAATGTTGTTCAAGGTTTAAGGCCATAACTTTTAAATTCTCCTGGTGATTGTCTCTAAGTAATTCCAGGTAGAATTAAGTAGAACTTTGTAACTTTTCAAAAAATATGTTTTCCATGGATGGCTTTACGAAATGTAATAGAGAATAAATGGTTCAAAAAGACTGATTAACTAGGGAATTGAAATTTTATTTCCATAAACTTTATTTGAAATATATATATATATATATATATATATATATATATATATATATATATATATATATATATATATATATATATATATATATATATATATATATATAAGTTTTTAATCAACTTAATAAAAGGTTTTATCCCTGTTTTGAACTGTTATACTATATATATATATATATATATATATATATATATATATATATATATATATATATATATATATATATATATATATATGTGGGCAAGGGTGTTTAGTTGAGACTTTCAGGTTTGAGGAGGATATTGCTTTATCAAAATGCAATAATGTGCTTGCCGGCAGTCGAAAGTGCGTATATGCAATATCGGAGGATTGATTGCTTAATGGTACTCATTTGAAACTTTTGGAGACCATTGCGCTAAATCAAAGGATACTATGCACCCCCAACTTGTCAAATCGTGTATAAAAGTCGTTACCTATTAGTGCTTTCTGCAACACATTCAGGGGGTATACCTGGAGCCATAAGGAGTCACCAATCTCTCAAGAAATGTTTTTCTTTCAAGAGTTATTTCTTCAGGGCATTCTACAAGACGTTAATATAATGTTTACTTATACAAATTACTAACGTAACTATTACAAAATAAAATATTTCTCAATTACAACAATTCAGAATCTAAAAACTCCTTGGAACAAATTCTGAAACCTCTATCCACCAGTGCAATCACAACCCTCGTTTCTCTGAAATAGGGAGGCACGAATGAAAGTTCGAACTGTTATCTTTGTGTTTAGGCTTTCTATATATATTGAGAGCAGCTTTTAATCAATAGGACCTCAAGAAAAGGTAGTTTGTCATTTCTTTCAAACTCCACAGTAGATCTTACATTTTTATCAAAACTATTTAAATATTTACGGAAAAGATCTAATGACTCTAAGCTGTGTTTCCAAATGCAAGCCACATCGTCCATGAATCTGCCCCAGAAACAAGGAAAGAGCCTAAAACTGTGTATAGCGAAGGTTTTAATAGAGCCCATGAAGAGATTTGCCAACAAAGGAGAGAGAGACGCCCCCATAGCCAAACCAAACACCTGTTTTTAAAATTCATCCCTAAAACCAAAACAAAGAGAATAATCATTTACAAGAATAACGAACTTCATAATGACATGAATCTCAAAACTAGCCAAACTTGTCATTCGTCAAGTGTATGGGATGAGAGATTTGTGAAATATGTGATATCATTGTGATTACGGGGGAATCTATGTTGAAGTGTTTTTGTCGTATATTTATTTGCCTAATAAGTTGATTGAAATTGAAACTGATTGATAAAATTCAAGTTGGAGGAACAGTTATGTTTTCCAGAAAAAGTCAATAAGTGAATATAATGTAAATACATAGAGAGCAAGATCGAAACAGTGCATTGGTGAAATACATTGAAAACAATGATCTGAATCAGTATGGGAAAATTGAGATTTCTACTGATCTATTTTGAAAGTAAAATTGTCTCGAAATCAGAAATTTTTTTTCCTGTTAGATATTTTAGTAGGTTACCCCACCTTTCTCTAGGGGAATCAATAGGCGATAAGAGGATACTTGAAGTAGAAAGAATCTTTATCTTTGGATTTCTTATTTAGTCTGTAATAAAAGTGAGAATGTCAGGATTAAAATATGAACAGATTTGAGAAGCAAAAGGTCATGCGAGATCTTGTGACTTTGAAAAAAACATCTGAATCTAAATGATCACTGTCAAAAGTTATCAGTGATAACAAAACAAAGTATTCTCTCAAAGAATGCTTGAAGATATCATGAGCTTTAGATTGTTGTATGATTCTCGTGCGTCGCAGGCCTAACGCATTTGCTCAACTTAGTGACATATTAATCAAAACAAAAGAAAATGGTATTGTGGATTTGCTTTTGAATAGTACCAAGACTTTCAAGTTTTTAACTGTTAATTTGATACTCTATCCAAAGAATTTTCCAGTCTCTGGTTTTCATGACAATAACAAATACGTCTCTACTTTAAGAATTCCTGTCAAACCAGGCTTAATTAATTTTGAAGTGTTATGTCAGTCGATTACTCCTCCTATCTCTCTCTAGAAGTAAAGATAATATTCCCTTTTTCGATCGCGAGATAGTTTCTATTTGGTAGGAAGAGATTCAACAGTAAAAAATGTTCTACACATGTCCGCTATGTTTATATTCATTGGACAGCTGGTCATTATGTGATAACCGCACTATTCTTGCTAACTATGACGAAATTAAGTTGCATAAAGGATATCCAGCGCAAATTAGAGACTGTAACTCCTATCTTGAAGGGGTATGTGACTCTCACACTAAAGCTTTTCTATATTCCAAATGTCACTCTGATAAATGTGATCAATGGTAAAATACTTACCCTGGTATGTTTGGAAAAACCCTAAATGTGATATTAGTTTCTTTCGAAGAAACTGGTATAGTCGTGGCTTTAAACTGTTTTGGGAAGAAAAACCTAGTCTGCAATTCAGTTGCTGAAATAACAAGAGAATCTGTTTTTTACGACATCGCTGTGAAGACAGTGGCTACAATAATTATAAGTCAAGTGATTTTATTTGGCTGTTACAGAAAGTGATTCCTCGTATGAGTATACCGTGTGTCACATTGCTTCAGACCATTAAATCGAAACACGTGAATTTTAAATATGAATCAAAATGGTATTATTGACTTTACAAAGAGATATAACAAAAGTGAAGCTACATTGTATTGTTGAAAATGTGACCCTGACTTTGCACGCCAAGATCAGTACAAGTTAAACACCAATGATCTGAAATCACTATTCTTTATCGACAACCACCTACACGTAGAAAAAGGAATCTAAAAGATTAACGCAAATACTTTTACTTTACATACATTTTTTATTAATAAACAAATTTACAAACATTATAAAGACGCTTTTTTCTTAGGGCACTGAACTCAATATTATACTAGTAAGAAATGATATTTTCCGCTATGAACTCATTCAATCAAGAATTGTCTAAATAAATTATTAGAAATTCATTATAAGTGTAGCCATGATATCGAAAAACAGAATATAGTACTGCATGAAAAACCACAGCGTTTTGTCGATAAATCTTGTACATGCTTCCGTTTTGAATAATAGATTTTCAGCTTTGCTCATGCTAGCTATTGATGTGAGACGTGTAGAATCAACATGGTAGGCCAAGAGGATAAAAAATTCTATATTCTTCTGTGTTTGAAATACACATAACCAATGACCCGTCTGTACATAAGACAAGATGCTATTAACAATAACAATGTTAATAGTCATTGAATATGTTCAATGATTATGCAAGCGTTATGAATATGCTCAAGGAAATTCGAGGATTTACAATAGGGTTTGTATTTGGATATGTGTAAATCCAAGTTGAATACATTGATAATTTGATTTGTGTTAATAATGCAAAATAGGTTTCAATAGGTTTCAAATTGATTTAGTGAATTAAATGCTATACTATCCGTCAATGGCTATCTAAACTTACAGTACCCGTCGGATAATACTCATATCTTGAGTACCAAACAGAACCAATAAAATGACACCGTGACTTTTTGCAAACATTATATTGGTTTTACCATTTTCAAAAGTTATGAATCTTGATCTAGGGATTGCATTGTCAATTCATATAGGGTTCTATAGGATTTATCAAAGGATAATTTGTAGAGGAAAACTTCATTTACTCTACAGACAAGAGAAGATACTCTAAGCTTTTCAAATTTGTGTTGGGAACTTGTCCATTATCTTATGGCACTAGCAGTTTTTACAAGTGCCAAAGCAAGTTTTGAGGGAATTTCAACATTGATAAAGGAAGAGTCGGTGTAATTACGTAAAACTAGGGCAATATATAGTTGATTCGTGATTGTGTGAGGAACGAACAGTTTGATATTAATTTTTCAATTGCAAAAGCAACAGAACTCATAACCTGATGTTTTCGTACATGAAGTATTGCTGAACTGAGAGGGACTGTTGCATCAGGTGCATCGACAAGTACCTTTCATAAAATAAAATTGGACGGGGAAAGTCGTAATCTTATGTCAATTATAACATTTGGGGTGGGGTAGCCTTTTGGCTGTTTTAAATATTCCATGATTTATTTTCCCAACTAAGTGTAAGTCACCAATTGTTGCCTCTCTATGTGTATAGGTAGAGTCAGTGTCCGTTTCATATTCATATCCAACGGCAAATTTCTTATAGGACATTGGAGTCATTAACTTGAATCGGATGTAGCTAGTATAGTTTGAAAGGTTATTGATCGTAATCACCGATGTTCTATTTATGTATATAGTGATTTGTCAAAACGTTTTGTGTAGTATAAATTATCGTAGGATAGCCCCTCGGGAGCACTTTGGCTTTGACTGGTAGATTTTGTTTCAATATCACATGCAAATCTAAAAATGTGGAAGTCAAATCTTTGAAATAGTCTTCATCGGAATAGGTTTGAATGTGAAAGTTTACAGAGAGCAGTTGTTGCGGATAGAATCTTTCATAGTAACCATTTCTGAAACTCACATTAACATTTTCTGCATTGAAAAGATTCAACAATGATGTGCCTGAGGGATGGGACTCCTTGTTTGGTAATATTGTTTACATGTCAAGCAATTATCGACAGTAAAAGTATGAAGAAGCTATGGCCCGCTTGAAGAACACGTTTTCTTTCAAAATCCTTTCCTTTGTTTTTGCCTACTAGGGCACGTACAAGTGAATGATGTTGCTTTGTATATTAATTAACTACTTCTGGCAGTTGAACCTTGCCCTCACTTAAATTTAAACAAAGCTCTGATAAGAGATTAATGAATCCTTTTTTTAACACCATGTTTGAGTATAGCCTTCCTAAACCACAGTTTTGAATTACCTTGGACGGAAAATAGATGTCTGTTTTCAAGTAGTTTCTTCAGTGTCATAGTGGCAACTAATGATCTTTCTTACCGTTCATTGGTTGATATACGGTAATTTCATCGTTCAAAATATCTGTGACTATTTGTAAATCCTCGGGTTTGTTCTGATTGAGATCCAGTAGAATTTAACCATAACGTTTATTTGTAGCCTGATTGGATTCCGAGAGTAGAAATTTCGGTTCACTGGAACAAATTTGTTTTGTTTAAAGCTATGAGGAAACTTGAATCACGAACAACCCTGTAGATGATATAGTAAGTACAATTCGAAGTAAGTGTCCTCATACATTTGCTCTGATAAAGAGAATGTGGAGGACAACTGTAACGGAAATTTTTCATGATGATTAAACAGTGAATAATTTTAGCATATTCTCATACCATTCTTCAATGGATTCAGTTACATCATCAATAGTCAACCACGAGTTTTGTTTAATAACATGAAACACATCAAGCCCCTGTATGATTTTTTTTTTGTCTGGCGCAATAGTCTTGATTGTATCATAGGACTCTTAAAACACAGTATAACAATAGCAGATGTTTTTCGGATTTTCTAAGACATTTTATTACGATTTTGAATTAGTTTCATTTAAAGTGTTGTAGGACATTGATGTCCTACAAAGAAACAATCTGAAAGGGGTTTTAAATTGATATATATATATATATATATATATATATATATATATATATATATATATATATATATATATAAATTGATATATATATATATATATATATATATATATATATATATATATATATATATATATATATATATATATATATATATATATATATATATATATATATATAAATTGATATATATATATATATATATATATATATATATATATATATATATATATATACATATATATATATATATATATATATATATATATACTAGCTGTTGGGGTGGCGCTTCGCGCCACCCCAACACCTAGTTGGTGGGGGCGCTTCGCGCCCCCCCCAAGCCCCCCCGCGCGCGTAAGTCGTTACGCGCCATAATAGTTACGCGCCATTGTAGTTGTGTCCCTATGTCCCACCTGTGAATATAGATATATATATATATATATATATATATATATATATATATATATATATATATATATATATATATATATATATATATATATATATATATATATATGGTTTTAACTACGTAAAACTTATACAACATTCTTTGCTGTCCCATTGTCTATAGATATATATATATATATATATATATATATATATATATATATATATATATATATATATATATATATATATATATGGTTTTAACTACGTAAAACTTATACAACATTCTTTGCTGTCCCATTGTCTTTGCATATAAATAGATTGTCAGGTTTACCGACTCTTGAACATGCAACATATAATGGTCCATGGGAAAACAATCTGTATTCAGATCTATACCTCATGATTCTAATGATTGCCCTTGAGCTTTGTTGATGGTGATTGCTAATCGACCATTCCCTGTCCCGGTGTCCCGGTCGTCATTTACATCCCCCTGTTTCCCCCGGTGTCCCCGTTGTAGTTGTGTCCCTGTGTCCCGGTCGTCATTTATATTCCCTGTGTCCCGGTCGTCATTTGTATCCCGGTGTCCCGGTCTGTATATACATTCGTTTTTTAGTTTTGTTTTTCTCCTTTATTTTTTTCTTTTTTTTTCTTTTTTAGCTTATTTAGATTTTTAGATTTTTTAGTTTTTTTATTAGTTTTTATTTTTTTTTTCTTTTTAGTTTTTTTGTCCCGGTCGTCATTTATATCCCCCTGTTTCCCCCGGTGTCCCCGTTGTAGTTGTGTCCCTGTGTCCCGGTCGTCATTTATATTCCCTGTGTCCCGGTCGTCATTTGTATCCCGGTGTATTTTTTTTTATTAGTTTTTAGTTTTTTTTGTAGTTTTTGCCTTTTTTTAGTTTTTTCAGTTTTGACGTCACCTGATCCAGTTTTTTCAGGTGACGTCACCTGATCCACGATCCACAGATCCACAGACAACTTATTTTTATATATATAGATAGTTTTTTTTTTTTTACTTATGCCCTGGTCGTCATTTATACTCCCTGTGTCCCGGTGCTTTGTTGATTGCTAATCGAACATTCCTTTTGTCCTGGTCGCTTTCTCTTTGAGTTTCGTCATTTATTTTTTTCTTTTTTAGTTCTTTTAGTTTTTACCTTTTTTAGTTTTTTTTAGTTTTTTAGATGAAAATTTTTTTTAGTTTTTTCCTTTTTTTCTTTTTAGTTTTTTATTGGTTTTTACCTTTATTTTAGCTTATTTTTCAGTTTTTTCCTTTTTTTTAGTTTTTTTTTATTTTTTATTTTTTTTAGTTTTTTACCTTTTTTTAGTTTTTTTAGTTTTTTTTAGTTTTTTAGCTTTTTTACTTTTTTTATTAGTTTTTAGTTTTTTTTTGTAGTTTTTGCCTTTTTTTAGTTTTTTTAGTTTTTTAGCTTTTTTATTAGTTTTTAGTTTTTTTTGTAGTTTTTGCCTTTTTTTAGTTTTTTTAGTTTTTTAGCTTTTTTATTTTTTTTATTAGTTTTTAGTTTTTTTGTAGTTTTTGCCTTTTTTAGTTTTTTTAGTTTTGACGTCACCTGATCCAGTTTTTTCAGGTGACGTCACCTGACCCATCCATCCACAGACAGACAACTTATTTTTATATATATAGAATATATATATAAAAATAAGTTGTATGTGTGTTATGTCTCTCGAGTGACGTCATGTCATCATGTCGTCATGTCGTCATGAAGTTAGTTGTCGTCATGTTTGTTATGACGATGACGTCGTTAAAGGTATTTAAGAAATTCGTTCAAATACAAATTTTTAATTGTAAGAAGATCGTGGACGGAAAAATGTTTAATTGTAAAATGACTGAAGAACCTAAAATGGCAACAGCCGAGGAAGCTGCTTAAAGAGTCTATGCCAAAAAATTTGCTGCTGATAGAGAAAGTAAGAAAAGAAAGCGTGCCGAGGAATCACAAGAACAGCAAGAAAACAGGCTTGCAGCTGAAAGAGAAAGTAAGAACAAAAAGCGTGCCGAGGAATCACAAGAGCAACGTAAAAACAGGCTAGCGGCTTCAAGAGATAATGCCAGATTAGGAATGTGCAATTTCCGTCAACGAAGGCGTATCGAGGAACTGCCAGAGCAACGCGAAACCAGACTTGCTGCTGAAAGAGAAAGTGAAAAAAGAAGGCGTGCCGAGGAATCACAAGAGCACCGTGAAAACAGGATTGCGGCTTCAAGACATAATGCCAAAAGAAACCGTGCCGAGGAATCACAGGAGCAACGTGAAAATTATCGCATGGCATTCAGGTACAGCCCAGTCGATGATTATAGTAGATGTGTTCAAATCGGGACTATGTCTAAAATTTGTCCCTACTGCAAGGCCTTGAAATTTAATGGTGAAACAATGGGAGTGTGTTGCACCTCAGGAAAAGTTAAACTTCCTCAACTGGCTGCACTCCCAGAGACATTGAAGACTTTGCTTACTGGAACTACGTCAGAATCTAAGCGTTTTTCTTATCAAAAATCAGAAAATATAACTCATGTTTCCAAATGACGTCGTTTGGTGCCCAAATCGAAAATCCAGATCAATCTATGCCTACTTTCAAAGTAAAAGGGCAAATTTATCATAGAGCAGGGTCCCTTCTACCATTCTCAGGCGAGAATCATCAATTTTTACAATTGTACTTCATCAGTGATAGAAATTCTGAATTGAATTCACGTTGCGAAATTTCTCCCGACGTTGAAAGGACAATCGTTTCCCAATTGCAACATCTTTTCCACGAAAATAATAATTTTGTACGTCTGTTTAAAACAGCCATCGATTTGATGCCTACTGATACGCATAAAATTGTTATTTCCGCTGACAAAACGCCTCCTGGCCAACATGTGCGTAGATACAATGCTCCAACTATCGACGAAGTGGCAATCGTTATGGTCGGTGATCAGTTTTTACCTCGAGATATTACTCTCCATAAGCGAAACGCTCATTTGGTAAAAAATGCTGAAATTCGTCGATGCTACGATGCCCCACAGTATCCTATCATTTTTTGGGATAGAGCCGACGGCTATCACTTTAATATTAACTTGATAAATCCAGCCACTAACAAAGAAATGAATAAGAAATGCAGTGCAATGCATTATTATTCCTATAGACTAATGATTCGGCAGGATGAAGACAATTATATTTTTAAATGCCGTCAATTGTTTCACCAATACATCGTTGATATGTATGCAAAAATTGAATCAGAACGTTTTCTATTTATCCGTCTGAATCAGACCAAGCTCCGCTCTGAAAAATACATTCATTTGCGAGATGCAGTTGTAAATGACCGTAATACCACTAACGTTGGAAGATTAACGGTTTTACCTTCGTCATATGCTGGCAGTCCCCGTCATATGCATGAATATGCTCAAGATGCTATTGCATATGTTCGTCTCTATGGTCGTCCAGATTTATTTATTACATTTACATGTAATCAATCTTGGGACGAGATACAGCAGCTTTTACTTCAAGGATAATCGGCGGTTCATAGACATGACATTACGGCCCGTGTCTTCCGGCAAAAGTTGAAATCACTGATAAACTACATAGTAAAACTTGAAGTGTTTGGGTCAGTGCGATGCTGGATGTACTTAGTGGAATGGCAAAAACGAGGATTGCCACACGCACATATACTAATCTGGCTACATTATAAAATCACTTCTAATGAAATTGATGATGTGATTTCCGCTGAAATACCTGATGAAAATGTCGATAAGGGGTAATATGATATTGTTGTAAAAAATATGATACATGCAACTTGCGGTGCACTGAACGAAAATTCACCATGCATGGCCAAAGGAAGATGCACAAAGCAATATCCTCGACTTTTAGTACCCAACACAATTACTGCAAATGATGGTTACCCACAATATAGAAGAAGATCTACTGAAGATGGCGGTAAAACAGCAATAATAAAGAAGCGTAACGGTACCACCATCGAAGTAGATAGCCAGTGGGTTGTTCAATATTCCCCATTATTATCAAAAACATTTAATGCACACATAAACATTGAATACTGTAACTCCGTAAAGGCAATCAAATACATATGTAAATAAGTCAACAAAGGCAGTGACATGGCAGTTTTTGGCTTGCAGTCCGAAATCAAAGATATCGACGAAATCGTACCATATCAGGCTTGAAGATACATAAGTAGTAATGAAGCTGTTTGGCGAATTCTTTCATTTCCGATACATGAACGTAGTCCAGCTGTTGTTCACTTAGCGTTACATTTACAGAATGGTCAACATGTTTATTTTTCGGAATCCAACGTGCAACAAAGAGCCCTAAATCCACGGATACAAAGTTAACTGCTTTCTTTTCGCTATGCAAAAATGATTCTTTTGCAGAAAAAACTGCTGTATACTGAAGTGCCTTCGTATTACACGTGGAATACTAAAAGTAAAGTATTTGAACGTCGAAAACAGGGTAAGTCAGTCGACGGCCAACCTACCATCTTCAAACATACCACGATAGGAAGAGTCTACACCGTTCACCCCAATCAACATGAATGCTTCTTTCTACGCCTGCTTTTGGTGAATGTACCTGGTCCGACGTCCTTTGAGTATTTGAGAACTGTAAACGGTACTATACATGACACTTACCGTAGTGCATGCCATGCTCTGAATTTATTGGAGAATGACCAACACTGGGATAACTGCATCAATGACGCGTGCAAAACGTCAACTCCAAGTCAAATTTGAGCATTGTTCGGAATCATACTAACAACTTGCTCTCCTTCAGCTTCTACAGGGTTATGGGAAAAATATAAATTGAAAATGTCCGAAGGTATACTCCATCGAAAACGGTTAGAGACGTCAGATATGACTTTTGATTTTACATCAGAAATTTATAACTACACTTTAGTTATTATAGAAGATTTGTGCGTATGTATGGCAAACAAGCCTCTTCAGGATTTGGGAATGCCTTCACCTAATCGTACCGCTGCTATTTCGACATGTGTAGAATTGGATCGTGAACAAAGTTACAGTACGAGTGATATATTGTCATATGTACAAAATAACATTTCCAAGTTAACGTCGGAACAAAAAGACATTTATGATACGATAATGCATTGTGTCGATAACAACGTTGGAGAAATTTTCTTTTTGGATGCGCCAGGAGGTACTGGTAAAACGTTTGTGATAAAACTGATTCTGGCATCAATTCGATCAAAAAATGATATAGCGTTGGCAATTGCGTCGTCCGGAATAGCCGCAACGTTGCTGCCTGGTGGAAGAACTGCTCATTCCGCTTTGAAATTGCCTCTGAATTTTCATTCTACAGAAACTCCCACGTGCAATATTTCCAAATCATCTGGGATGGGTAAAGTATTGCAGCAATGCAAACTTATTATTTGGGACGAGTGCACAATGGCACACAAAAAATCGCTCGAGGCTCTGGATCTATGTTTGAAAGATTTGCGAGGGAATTCGAAACCCTTTGGCAGCACATTAATATTGCTTGCGGGAGATTTCAGGCAAACATTACATATAATACCATATAATCACCCCCTGCAGACGAAATGAATGCTTGCCTGAAAAATTCTAACTATGGGCACACGTAAAGACATTACAATTAACTACAAATATGCGTGTCCGATTGCAAAACGATGACTCTGGTCAAACACTTTCAGATCAATTGCTGGCAATTGGCAACAGTAAGCTCCCAGTAGACTCAATCTCAGGACGTATACAACTACCTGCTGAATTCTGTAATTTAGTGACGTCCAAAAATGAATCGATTGAAAAAGTATTTCCGAATATTCTAAACAATTATACAAATAATAAATGGCTAAGTGAAAGAGCGATTTTTGCACCCAAAAATATAGACGTCCACGAAATCAACAATATTGTTTGACCAAGATTCGAGACCAGACAGTCCTTTACAAGTCAGTCGACGCAGTTTTGGAACCAAATGAGGCGGTTAATTATCCATCTGAATTTTTAAATACCGTGGATCTTTCAGGGTTTCCACCACACGTGCTACAACTAAAAATAGGCGTACCAATAATATTGTTACGTAACATAAACCCACCAAAGCTTTGCAATGGCACGCGACTTGCCGTAAAAAAAAACAATGGAAAACGTGATAGAGGCCACAATCTTGACAGGGCCTTTTGAGGGTGAGGCTGTTCTTATCCCTCGCATTCCCATGATTCCAACGGATCTGCCTTTTCAATTTAAAAGATTGCAATTCCCATTTCGATTAGCATTTGCAATCACCATCAACAAAGCTCAAGGTCAATCATTAGAAAAATGTGGTATAGATCTTAATACTGATTGTTTTTCCCATGGACAATTGTACGTTGCATGTTCGAGGGTCGGTAAACCTGACAATCTATTTATATGCAGCGACAATTGGACAGCGAAGAATGTTGTATATTCGCAAGTTTTACGCAGTTAATTTGTATTGTATCTATCTATCTATCTAATTATATAAAAACGAGTTGTGTGTATGCATGTTTGTTTGTTTGTAAAAAGAGTGTTCGCATATAACATCATTATAAGTACATAAGGCTTCGTATATGCACAAACAATCGGAAAGCCAAGAATGTTGTATATTCGCAAGTTTTACGTAGTTCAAAACACATATATAAATCTATCTATATTCATAGGTGGTACACAGGGACACAACTACAATGGCGCGTAACTAATATGGCGCGTAACGACTTACGCGCGCGGGGGGTTTGGAGGGGGGCGCCCTACCAACTAGTTGTTTTGGTGATATATATATATATATCTTATATATATAAAAATAAGTTGTCTGTGTGTGTGTGGGTCTGTCGGGTGACGTCATGTTTGTGTGTCGACTGACGTCATGTTTTCGACTGACGAAATTACAGACCGGGACATCGGGACACAAATGACGACCGGGACACCGGCACATAGGGAATATAAATGACGACCGGGACACTCAAAGAGAAAGCGACCGGGACACAAGGAATGTTCGATTAGCAATCACCATCAACAAAGCACCGGGACACAAATGACGACCGGGACACAGGGAGTATAAATGACGACCAGGACATAAGTAAAAAAAAACTAAAAAAACTAAAAAAAAGGTAAAAACTACAAAAAACTAAAAAGAAAAAAAAACTAAAAACTAATAAAAAAACTGAAAAAGCTAAAAAACTAAAAAAACTAAAAAAAAAAAAAAAGGAAAAAAAATGAAAAATAAAGGAGAAAAACAAAACTAAAAAACATAAAAATAAAAAAAAACTAAAAAGAAAAAATAAAAAAACTAAAAAACTAAAAAAAAGTAAAAACCAAAAAAAAAACTAAAAAGAAAAAAAGGGGAAAAATACAAAAATTTATTTCATCATATACCATTTCAAAATCGAATGTATATAAAGACCGGGACACCGGGATACAAATGACGACCGGGACACAGGGAATATAAATGACGACCGGGACACAGGGACACAACTACAATGGGGACGCCGGGGGGCGCAGGGGGATATATAAATGACGATGGGGACACAGGGAATGTTCGATTAGCAATCACCATCAACAAAGCTCAAGGGCAATCATTAGAATCATGAGGTATAACTAAAAAAACTAAAAAAAAGGTAAAAAACTAAAACCTAAAAAAAAGACCAATTCAAAAACGAATGTATATACAGACCGGGACACCGGGACACAAATGACGACCGGGACACCGGGACACAAGGAATATAAATGACGCCCGGGACCCTCAAAGAGAAATCACAGACTGGGACACCGGGACACAAATGACGACCGGGACACATGGAATATAAATGACGACCGGGACACAGGGACACAACTACAACGGGGACACCGGGGGGCACAGGGGGATATATAAATGACGACGGCGACACAGGGAATCGTCGATTAGCAATCACCATCAACAAAGCTCAAGGGCAATCATTAGAATCATGAGGTATAGATCTGAATACGGATTGTTTTCCCATGGACCATTATATGTTGCATGTTCAAGAGTCGGTAAACCTGACAATCTATTTATATGCACAGACAATGGGACAGCAAAGAATGTTGTATATTCGCAAGTTTTACGTAGTTAAAAACATATATATATATATCTATCTATATTCACAGGTGGGACATAGGGACACAACTACAATGGCGCGTAACTAATATGGCGCGTAACTACTTACGCGCGCGGGGGGGCTTGGGGGGGCGCGAAGCGCCCCCACCAACTAGGTGTTGGGGTGGCGCGAAGCGCCACTCCAACAGCTAGTATATATATATATATATATATATATATATATATATATATATATATATATATATATATATATATATAAATATATATATATATATATATATATATATATATATATATATATATATATATATATATATATATATATATATATATATATATATATATATATATATATATATATATATATATACATATATCTATATATATTACTCTTATCACTGTCAAAATACTACTAATTGTAAAATACCTCAATCTGGTGAATAGATAATAATTTTCTATGCATGAAAACACAAAAATAAATAACTCTTTTATTTAAGGAAAATGCAGTTCAAAAAATTTAAAGACACTTTAATATTACATTTTTATTTACATAAATAAAATCTTGGGAAATACCCTTAGGGAGGGCATAATAGTATTTATTGAGTCTTTTGTCATCGTCATTTAAAGTTTCATAAGTAAACATTAGACAAACCATCTTGGAGAATACCCTGAAGAAACAAGTCTTGAAGAAAAAATGTCTCGAGGGATTGGTGACTCCTTGTAGCTCTAAGAATACCGCCTATGTCTGTTGCAGAAAGCATTAATAGGTTACTATTGTGGAACGTCTCAGGGAAAGTTAAGGGTAGTAAGTTGAAACTTATAGAAAATTTCGAGCTCAATCAAAATATATTATGTGTATCTGCATTTGTATCTATTATGGCTTATCTGCAATATCTTATAAAAGGCTAACGGCACTTAAGTAAAACTTTCAAGGAATGTTAAGGTAGATGTTGAAATAAATAAAAAGACACTATTTAGGATTGATAAATTTGAATAAAATATTTTAATTCTGGAACCAAAGCTGTTGCCTTCTGGCCTCTCTTGTGGCAAGGGGAAAGTATTGATTAGAGCTCCCACTCTATCTCCCCCAAAAAATCAGGCCAAATGTTAAAAGAATTTTTATTGATTAAAAAAATTTGTCATATATTTAAATCTGAACTTTCTTACATTACATGGAAAAAGATATGGAGAACTGAAAATTTCAGATTCAATTTGCTTATAATTTCTGCCAGCTGCACTCTCTGTTTTATTTTAATAAAAATTAAATTTTAAATGTAACAAAAGAATTATAAATGTTCGATTATTTATTTGAAAGCTTGCGCCCCTAAAATTTCTGTGCCAGGATTAAGTGCCCAGTCTACCCTTCCTAAAACTACCTCTGAGCAGATGACGTGAAAAATGGGGGAATGATCATTATTTTAACAAATAACAAAACTTAGGCAATCAAAAACTGATAGAAATCAATTAAAAAACCTTCGCAAAACGACGTTTTTCAAGGAAAAGTATAGAGTCATATGAAATTTAAGACCCGTATAAATAAATTCGTATAAATAATTGATGCTCAAAACGACAAGGATTTATCACTTGGAAATTAAAATACCAGTCATAGCACAAATAAAGACAACGGGTACTAATATAAATAAATCTTGGAACGTGTAAAAATTAGATTTAGTATTCAAGTTCAACTTAAACCGAACAAAAAATACTATAAACATGAGTTTGGCTACTTGCACCTTCCTCCTGCCCTACCGTAACAGTCTAAAGCTTCTGATTTCACTTGAAGGGAGGAAGGACCCATCAGTGATACATGTTCTTGTCATTCCAACAGGGTAGAAGGGAGACTGCAAATCTCCTAGTAATAGCTTTCAAACCTAGGAATTTCAATAGTGTACCTTTTATTTCAATCTACAAAAGGGCTGTTTTCGGGGTTCCGAAGTTCCCATAAGTTCCTTACAGTCATTACTTGTGATTTTGATTTTGACATGGATGATGCTTCGAATAGAAGTTCAGAACTGTTATAGAAAAATTCTTTAGTCCAGTTTTGTTTCATTCCGACTGACCGATAAACGGTAGAAAGGAAAACAAATAGAGCTTTAAGTTTTTTTTTAGAGAAATTGAAATTAAGAGAATTGAGAAATCGGCCTAGGTGCCCTCCAATTTATTTGGTCACTTAAAACGGGCACTAGAACTTTTTGATTTCGGTTAGAATTTGAGTAGAAATAAACTTCTACAGTAGGGTTCCCTGATACGCTGAATGCGACGGTGTGATTTTCGTCAAGATCGTATGACTTTTAGGAGGTGTTTCCCCTTACTTTCCAAAACAAGGCAAATTTTCTCAGGCTCGTAACTTTTGATGAGTAAGACTAAATTTGATGAGCTTTTAGTAAGACTAAATTTGATTGAGCTTAAGCTTTTATATTTAAAATCAGCATAAAAATCCAAAACAAATACAGCTCTTTACGCTAAAGTTTGACTCTTTCTCTCAATTCTACTTTATTAAACAGTAAATAACTTTAGCGTAAAGAGCGGGACGTTGAGGGAGGAACAGCCCCTTTCATACACGGAGTAATTTCTGTTCGTTTTAAGTTTTAATGTCGCTCCTTACTTTCAGTCAAATAAAATTGTTTTTTTTATTTAATTTTTGAACGTCTTTGAATTAATGCATGTTTTTATTTCGGCTTTCCGCAAATGAATAATTAAAACAGAATTTGCGTATTATTTTTTTTTGCTAAATGGCTTTCTCTTAGCTTTGATCAGACGATTTTGAGAAATAGGGTGGGAGAGGAGGCCTAGTTGCCCACCAATTTTTGGTAACTTAAAAAGGCAACTAGAATTTTTAATATTTAACGAACGTTTTTATTAGTAAAAAATATACATAACTTACAAATTAGCTTACGTAACGAACTTCTATATTCGTATATTTTTATTATGTATATGAGGGGGTTTGCCCCCTCGTTAATACCTCACTCTTTACACTAAAGCTTTAATTTTGTCTAAATTCCTTAAGATTGACCCCTGAATCACAAAGGCTGTAGAATAAATAGTATAAATTACTAAAAAAACTTTAGCGTAAAGAGCGAGCTATTTAGGAAGAGATGGACTCCCCATATGCGCAATAATCTTTGTTCGTTTTAAGTTTTAATGCTCGTCCTTACTTTCAGTTGAAAAACTTTTTCATATTTATTTATTTACTGTTTTTTTAAAAGTAATACTAGAAAATCCTGATCCCCCTTCATGTAATTTCTCTTATCCCATTACAAATTCCTCCAAGGGAAGATCCTCCCGCGTAGCCCCCTCCCCTCAACCCCCAACCGAAAATCATCCTGAAAAGGTCTGTGCATTCCCAAAGAATCATTACTGTATGTAAACGCTGGTCAAAGTTTGTAACTTGCAGTCCCTCCCCTGGGGACTGTGGGGGAGTAAGTGAGCCCCAAAGATATAGTTATTATTTTTTTCGACTATGCTGAACAAAATGGCTATCTCAAAATTTTGATGCGTTGACTTTGGGAAAAAATGAGCGTGGGAGGTGGCCTAGGTGCCGTCCGATTTATTTGGTCATTTAAAAAGGGCACTAGAACTTTTAATTTCTGTTAGAATGAGCCCTCGCGCGACGTTCTAGGACCACTTGGTCCATACGATCACCCATGGGAAAAAAACAACAACAAACAAACAAACAAATAAACACGCACCCATGATCGGTCTTCAGGGAAAAAATACTAAGTTTCACATTTTTGTAGATAAGAGCTTCTACACTAAGGTTCTCAGTTACGTTGAATGCGATGGTATGATTTTTGTTAATATCGTATGACTTTTAGGGGGTGTTTCCCCCTATTTTCCAAAACAAGGCAAATTTTTTCAGGCTCATAACTTTTGATGAGTAAGACTAAATTCGATGAAATTTATACATTTAAAATCAGCATAAAAATGCGATTTTTTGATATATCTATTGGTATCAAAATTCCGTTTTTTAGAGTTTTGTTTACTATTGAGCCGGGTCGCTCCTTACTACAGTTCGTTACCACGAACTGTTTGAAATAATGAGACGTTTGGAACGGACTTCTTGATAGACATTCTGATGCTCTTTTGGAACTTTCTGTTCCCGCTAAAACCTATTTTAAATATTAAATAGAGTCATAATTCTTACTGAAAATAGAAATAAAAGACACGAATACCTTTTGAGTGAGTCAAAAAATCACTATCAAGGCAGAGACAAATCAGGAAAGTTTTTAAATCGATCTAAAAATTCCAATGGATTCTAACGACAGATCAGAATTTTTTTCTCTCTGAATTAATACTCGATAAATATTAGAGAGAAAGATTCTGGACTTTCCTTGACATACGCAACACACGCTTTTTCTTACTGGAGAGAAGAAACCCCCTGATTTGGGTTTCCCCTGTCCCGTAAGAAAAAGCATTTGATGGCTAGGTCACTTTTTATACACGAAGGACGGTAGGTATTCAAAAATCGTATTTTGGGCAGTTCATCTTCATACAGGATTGCCTAAAATACTCAAAGAAGCAAATAAAAAGTGAAGTTTTAGGAGGACTGGGCTGGGGGGAGGGAGCATATGCAGGCAGCCATGTGAAGATGGCTTTGTGGTGTGATAAGTTATTATAGTTGTTTCCAGGATACACAATCACACAGTCTTAGTTTTGTTCTGAAACACATTATGTTGTTGTCGTTATAATTTATTATATGCAAACGAATAGCAAACAGGGGAAAAACAAACATTTTCCAATGAAAATGGAAAGTGACGACAAAACATAAGTGAAAAGAGATTATCATTCATTTGATTATTCATTTATTCCTTATATTAAGTTATTTATAGTTATCTTTATTTATTTAATTATTTATCAGTTACTTATCAAATTTTTTTTATCAATATAAGGGTATTAGTGCTGCCCTCATTTCCCTGCACTTTGCGGTAAAGTTTGACTTTTTCTTTGCTGAAAACTTATTAGAGGATGTTGAAGGTTAATTTTGTAATACGTGAATAAGATTTGAAATGAAACGAGGGTGAAATCACAAATTTATGTTGAACGGCAGTCGTTCTCGCACTAATCAGAGCAACAATTGCTTGAGTTGCGAGATAATACTTATGAATTTGATAAATATTACAGAGCTAGCAGCTTTAGCATCAAGCCATCGCTAAAATGCTACAGTATACTTCGGATCAAGTTAAATTTATTTCAATTTAAGTTAGGTCAACTTTAGACATGATGTCATAATAACTACAAATCTGTTTACTAATTTGCTGACTTTTTGCGAAAAATGTGAAAACAACGGTAATTTTATTAATTTTTACTTACTTGTTATAGTGATAGCTGCCTCAGATACACCAATAGGATTTTTGCAAATACATTTAAGAGGCCCAAAGTCATCCATTTGAATATGTTTTATCGTTAGACGATTTATTGTGCGATACGAGTTTTCTGATATCTCCAGTTGAAATCTTGGACCTGAGGAAGAGATAGTCGAAGCGAACATTGATTTATTATCATTAATGGAAAAAGCAAGACTACCAAAATTTATTACTAGATTTTTACCTAGCCACTCTACACATTATTAGAATTAAAAAATGGAAGGTCAATATAAGGTTGATGCACTATAACACTGTAATAAAATGATCTAGTAATTTTTTGTAAAGTGTAAAATCTGTATGACAATAACCTATCTTTAATAGGTAAGATCAATTTTGAAATACCCTGAATTCCAAAGTGCTTTCGTAGGTCTGATAGGGTTTACGCAAATTATAGACTAGCAAAACTTAAAGGAGGGTTAATTTAAAAAAAATAAAGTTTGACTTGAATTTTGCTTCGTTGAATTTAGCCAGCTCAAATCTTGCTGGGCTGATCTTGTCATGTTTAATTTCACAAGTTGATTTTGCAGCATCGTATAAACGAATTTTTTGTAATACTATTTCGAGCATGGCAACCACTTAAGTGAGTACAGTGGATCCTAAAGTAGCTAACAGCTGTCCGATTTGGTAACATTCGAAGTAGGCCAAATTGTCCCATTTTTTTTTCTTTTACAAAAAATTTTAAGGTTGCACTTCATTACATAAATCATTATTAGCCTTCATTAATTGCACTCAATCGTTTATTTTTATTTTTATACGAAGCTCTACATATAGCTCCTTACATAGCAGGACGATGAAAAAGACATGATGCAAAACCCAAAAATTTTTGTAATTACTAACTTCTTTTTTAAATTTCTTTTTCGAAATTGTAAAAAAAAATTGCGTAGATTGTAGCACTGTTCTTTAAAATTTAAAAATTTGTCCTAAATCTTTAAGAATGACACCTGAATCACAAACTTCATAGAATAAGTAGTTGAAATTACTAAAAATACTTTAGCGTAAAGAGCGAAATATTAGGAGGAGGTGAAGCCCTCATGTGTGTAATAATTTCTGTTCGTTTTAAGTTTTAATGCTGCTCCTTACTTTTTAGTTGAATATTCTTCATATTTATTTTTTCATTGTTCTTTTAAAAAATGCTAAAAAATCCTGCGCCACCTTAATGGAAAATTTCTTCCCCCATGACAAATTCCTCCATGGAAAGATCCTCCCACGCAACCTCCTTCCTCCGAACCCCCTCCCACCGTAAAAAAGTCCCCTGAAAACGTATTCACACTTCCCAGTAACCATTACTATATGTAAACAATAGTCAAAGTTTGTACCTTGCAGCCCCTCCCCTGGAGACTGTGGGGGATTAAGTCATCCCCAAAGACATAGTTATTAGGTTTTTGACTATGTTGAACAAAATGGCTATCTAAAAATTTTTATGTGGGGACTTTGGGAAAAAATGAGCTTGTGAGGGGGCCTAGGTGCCCTTCAATTTTTGGATCACTTGAAAAGGGAACTAAAACTTTTAACTTCCGTTAGAATGAGCCCTCTTGCGACATTCTAGAGCCACTGGGAAAACGGTCACCCCTGGGAAAAAAAAACAAAAAAGAAACAAGCAAACGAAAAAAAAACAACAAATAAACACGCATCCTGGCTTCTGGCATAAAATACAAAATTCCAAATTTTTGTAGATAGGAGCTTGAAACTTTTACAGTAAGATTCTTTGATACGCTGAATCTGGTGGTTTGATTTTCGTTAAGATTCTATGACTTTTACTGGTGTTTCCACCCTATTTTCAAAAATAAGGCAAATTTCCTCAGGCTCGTAACTTTTGATGGGTACGACTAATCTTGATGAAACTAATATGTTTAAAATCAGCATTAAAATGCAATTCTTTTGATTTAACTATTGATATCAATTCTGTTTTTTAGAGTTTCGGTTACTATTGTGCCGGGTCGCTCCTTACTGCAGATCGTTACCACAAACTGTTACCACAAAAAAAATTATATCTTTGAAGGTAGGTGCTTGAAACAACTGCAATACAGTTCTTTGATATACAATGGTTCAATTTCCTTACAGGTCTTTTTGAGGAGAAGGAGAAGATTTACAGATTTTTGGAAATTAGGCAAGTTTCAGGCTCATAATTCTTTTGCAGGTAACTTGAAAATCTATGAGTATGACAAATTTATAGTCATCATAAAACTGGCTAATTTGATGTATTTATCTTTAATGAAACTCTTTATTGTAGAGTTTTGTTGACTTTTAGCACGAGTCGCTCCTTACTTACAGTTTGTTATTGCGAAGAAGTAAACCTTTTGTCTTTTCCACTTTATGATATCACTTTCTTTAAGAAATGTATTTATGCAATATCCTAATTTGATGCAATAAACTTACCTTGGACAATAACTTCCGCGTCTTCTCTCACCCAATAATGGAGACCTCTGGGAAAACTTTCGCAAACACAGTCTATATTAATTTCACTTCCTAATGGAGCACGGTACCTCTGGTTGGTAACCCAAACAGTGGGTGGAACTGGAATGACAAACTATATTAGTTTTACAAACTTTCTCTACTAGAAAACAGCTTATCCTTCTTGTCAATTTATTATAGCGATCGTCTAGTATCATGCTAACTGCATAAATGTTTCACACTAAGATCAAATGTCACGCTATTAGAAAGTAGATAAGGGCAGATGTGAATAATTAAATATCTTACTTTCGTAATGAATAGCTTTTCATTTGTAGTAGATAGCTTTGACACCAGATTCAACAGGGGTTGCAATATGCATGAAAAATTTAGCATGTATTGCTAAGGACCTAGTCCTTTGCACAGCTTAAATATTATATGCTGTATAATATTTATGCTGTGCTCCTATGGAACCATTATTTTTTTTGTCCTTTTTTGGATTACAGTTACTACTGAATGATATTTAGAGGACAAATATATATAATAATTAATGCTAAGAAGGGACACTTTAGGGCTTGGAAAACACAAGTTTTCCGAAAGATTTTGAATATGGTTGGATCAGAGGCTTATTGTATGCTATTTCAATCCATGATCATGACGAGGTCGTATTTTTGTTTCAACAAACTAGTGACTTGAAGACTAAAATAACCCAACGGTTTATACCTTGTTGAAATCGAAAAATATGGGCTCTGGGGGAATCGATTCATTACAAAATGGGTATGATATGGTTATTTGATATAGTATAAAAGGACGCGGAGCACAGGCTTCACCCGGGCCCCAGCACTCCACACGCGGTATGCTTGTATATGCTTGATTGTATAATTACACATTTGCATAATCTTCGCGTCATTTTTTAGTTTTAAGTCATGAGACGTCAAATTAAAAATTTCAATTGAATTAATAAATTCTGGCGCGAATTCAATCCCTCTTTCCTGTTATTGCATGAAAGAATCATCCGTTTTATAAGTTTTTTTTTCTCGTGGAACTAGTTGGGATTCTCACCGTTGCTTTTATTCTAACCCCAGATTCCGTTTACGATTTGATTATCTTAATCATGTCGCTTACCTTATAACCGCATATTTCCTTGTCCATTATTTTTATGTGGAATTCGTTATTATGCTTGTCATTGCATTTCTTCTAGCCGCAGATCTTGATACGCTTCATTTTTGGGCATCATTATCTAATATATTTTCCCATACCTTTTGCCTTAACTGGTCTATTCATTCAAAATCAAGTATAATTTCGCATGATGTCAAAGATGCCAACAAAAATTCTTTCTCAGCTTTTTCCCAGTCGTTATATTTTTGCTTTTTTGCGTTGCTATATAATTCAGTAGCAGCCAGGAATGACCCAATACCTATGCCCCCTGGAATATCCAAATTAAGCATTAGCATAAGTATTGTTTTTCCTTAGTTTTATGTCATGGGATGGCAAATCAGCAATTTTGGTCGAATAAAGAGATTCAGGCATGAATTAAATTTCTTCTTCCTGTTTATTCTTTACAGACACTAAAATAAAACGTTCCTTATTACATTGTAATTTCTGAAATATATTAATTACATAGTAGCGCAATCACTGTGTTACTCTTTAGCATTTAGTCACATTTTCATTTGCAATTCATTGCGATTTTTGCTGTTTCTTGACCCATACCATTTCCTTTAACTACGCAGTTATTTGTCATATTATGCAGCTTGCACGTATCATAAATACTGAAAACCTGTTTCTCCTTCATGGTTGTCCTTCTCAGACTCACACAAGCTAGACTAATACTTTCATTTGTTCTATCAAAATTTTTATTTGTCTTCTAACAGACGATTTCGTTGTACAACATTTTCGTTTGCAATTCAATGTGAATTTTGTTGTTGCTTCTTCCATGCTGTTTTCCTTAGCTGTTGGTGTCAATAGTCTTCTTTTGAAAGTTTGAATGCATCGTAGATGCCAAAAACGATACGACCGCCACTAGAACAAAATTATTTTATTTTCACTCTTTGAATGCATATAAATGTGATGTCACTCACAGGATTTTTTTTTTCTGGCATGAATTCAATTCCTCTTTCATGTGTATTCTTCACAGATGCCAAAATAACTTCATTCTATTCCAGGGTGGTTAAGAGATTCAGACTTGAATTCATTTTCTCCTTCCTATGTATCTTTGCAGACGCTAAAATAACACCTCTTCACTCTATGGTGTAAATCGGCAATTCCAATTGAACTTGTAATTTTGTTTTGTCTTCTAACCACAGGTTTCGTTGTGCAACATTTTCGTTTGCAATTCAATGTGATTTGTGCTGTTTCTTGTTTCATTGCCTTTCCTTTAGTGGTTCAGAGTAATTTATCATCTTTTGAAATTTTACATACGACATAGAAACTAAGAACAATACAAGAACTCCTAGGGGGAGGGGGTGATGCACATTTTGCTCTTGAAATTTATATAAATGTGATGCGACTATCATAGTTTTTTCCAAAAATTAAGCTCTCAGCAAGTTTTTCTCAAAGTTGTGAACTATCTAGATCTTTTTTCAGGAGAGAAAATCTCAGGATTCCAATTAAAAAAAAAAAAAAAAAAAAAAAAAAGCTTTTTTCAATAAAGTATATATATAGCCTGCATATATACATACATAAATACACAGTTGCTCGCTTAAACAGAGTAGATAAACTGTTTTCAGCCTGTTACTATGAGACAGTTACTGCGAAAAAACTTAGCAATGTCTTTAAGAAGATTCAGCAGGGTTTCAATCTCCCTACGATTAAAAAAAAGAAAAAATTGAGGCCTCTCCTCCTCGGAAAAAATTTTTGGATCTTGCAACTCCTCCTACCTACAAAAATAACCCCAAATTTGTGTCTTTGCAAAAATTCGTTCCAACGTTCCCTGTATCTGCTTAAATCAATGTTTATACAAGATTTGTTACTGCGTTATCATTCACTAATTAACATCTTTCTCTCAATATCTATTGCAATAACCAAGACCCAACTTTCTTTATGTCTTCATAATTTAACCAATAGTCCAGTTCTAGCTGCTGTTTCCTGGAGGTAATTCACAAAACCTATGTTTTCGATGTAAAATCAGTTTATGGAACTTTCCTTAATTTCCCAGGTCGTTTCATTAATACTTAAGTTCTTTAGTGACAAGAAGTCGTGCATTTTGGATAATAAAGCTTTGAAGGACAAATGTCATAAATCTTTAAAAATAGTCTCAAGAAAGAATAAGTATTCAAAAAGGTTAAATGGATAATGTTTTGTTGTTTGTTCTTCTACTTGCTCGTCTATTTCTCAGCCGTCATCGCCTGTTGAAATATTTTACTGTCCACAGATAGGACAAAGTTTAGAGACAAAACGACCCCCTCCCCAAAAATGTAAAGTGACAATTCAGTGTTACTTTTCTCATTTTCCTTAAAAAATATATGCAATCGCTAATTAATGAGAAAAGGAAACTGATTTAAACTAGTACATGTGGTGGCACTCAACTGAAATAAGCTGTATTTATTAACAAATCTGACACCATCATACCCATTACACACATAGGTATAGAGTGCGGATTTTTACCGAGGGGATCTTGGAGTTTTTAAGGGCAATTCGATGCTTCAAAAAATAATCACTTTTTTGCAGCAAGATTTGTGCTACCATAAATAATTTTATGCGACGTATGAAAAATTATAAGCATAGATAATTTAAAGTTCACCATGAGCTAAACCAGCACTAACAATACTAAGCCTCTTTGTAAAAAGAGGCTATTGTACGAAAACTCATTTACAGTAAGATATTTCAAGTACAACAAACACAATGAATAAATTCAAAAGACAGATAACCGTCGTTCACTTTCTATTGATTTGTCGTAGAACCTTGCTTTAAGGTCGGGACACTGAGGTTAACCGGGTGCTATGAGGACCATAAACACTGATATCTATAACTGCAAGAAATAAGACTTAATAGATCCATCTAGAAAAAGATGACTTGGACGCAGTAATATGAGGCTTACAGTGTGTAAGAAAAAGTGCGTTGTCTCTAATTTGGTATTACGTCATTCTAATACAAGTACCTAGATGCGTCACCGGATGCAGGGAAGGCCGAAATCTAACCACCGAAATGTGGTTGCATGGTTTCGTTGCTTTTAGCAACATATTGATTTTAAAAACAAATCTTTCATCGTCATTATGTATTCTACTACTAATTAAGAAATTGGCCTAAATCTGAACTCTCTCACAAGCTGATAAAATCAATAAAATGATAATTTTTGTGTTAGTGTCCTTGGCTGAAAATTTTGATATACGAAGCTGGTAATCGAAAGAGATGAAATACGCGTTTTACATCCCGAATACTAGTAGACTTTGAAAGTTTACGTCTTCTATTCTCTCTGAACTGATTCTCTCATGAACTTCTTGTAAATTGATTACTGCCTAACTGAAGGCTTGGTAAAATTGCCGATAAAACAATGCTTGCAGTATTAATGCTCTATATCTAGCAAATGAGTTAAGAAGCTCCGTATGAAAAGTCAAGGTCTCCAGTCGAGTTGCCTCCAAGGGCTTGACTACATTTCTTCCAGTCGATCCTTTTTTAATGTAAACCCGTTATTGGTGCCAAGTCAAATCCCGCCATCCATCTATAAAAATATCGACTAAAGAAGGAGAATATCCTCGGCAGCAAAAACCTTGCCGTAGACATGAGCCGCTAGGCGTAAGGTCTTGGACAATATGGTACAAGGGTACAAGTCAGTTTCAAGTCAAGGTCAGTTTTTGTGGGAGAGACAAAATAAAAATATCATCTGGTAGAAGTGGTTTTGGTCTTCCAAATGATTTTTCTAAATACATCCCAGATTTGGCTTTGAATGGTGTTTTGGCAACATCCTTACCAGAAAGAAACTTTGTCACTGCGACTTCAGAAGCACATAAAGCTGATCCTACCATGAGATCTGGACTCACTTCCAATAATATCGCATAAAGTCTTTTTTGATTGATTTTTGATTGATTGATTCTTTTTTGATCATAATCGGCGAGGCGAAGCATGTGAACTCTATCTGTTTGGTTTGAGACAACCTTTTCTTTGATATTATTATTTTCAAGCTCAAGAATCACATTTGCTGCCTCTAAAACATAAAAGTTTGAGTGAACAATAGTCCACTCCGCTTGAAGTGCCTTAGCATTCCTCTGTCTATCCCGTGATGAGAGAACATCCCAAGTTTTACAGTTAACCTTGAAAACAACAATTTTATCGGTATTTGCAGGCCAAGTGCGGCGCTCAAATAAATCCTTCTGCTTCTCTATTTCCAGAGGCTCAAAGAAATCTCCATTTGTAACTTTGACAATTTTTTGTATGGATCTTGGGACCTTCCTTCACGTTCTTCAGAAACCTTTTTAAATAGAGCATCATTTGACGTACTTTCTTTTAATCTTTTCCTTTTTGCTTTTCCGAAGAAGCCTTTTGCTTTCTGTCATTTCTTTGATCATGGATTTCTTATGGGGCATGCCGAGCCAGTTCAGGCGGTTCTAGAAACTGTTTGTGGGCTCCAAAAGCTAGATCTTGTGTTCCTAGAGATAATTTCAGGGCTCTGAGAGCCGAATCAAGCATGAGTTCGAAACTCGGGGCTCTGAGAGCAATGATTTGTTCTTCGATTACTATCCACTGCTAGGAATTTTGAAACAAGAACACCTAGACTCTTGGCCAATTGTCGAATCGTAGTCAATTCTTTACTAAGAAGCTTGTATCAGATTAACGACGCTTCTTGACTACTAAGGTCCCTGCGTCGGCCCTGCAGTGCATTGCTGCAGCATGATTCGATCTCTGGGTCCCGTATTACCAAGCTAAGGTCAAACCCACTGCGCCACCACAGGACCTACTAAGAAGCTTTGAAACCACATCCAGACTTTTTGAATGTTTCTTTCTGGAGGGAAAATGCGCATTGATTGCGAATCTAAAAGGAAACTCAGAAATTCTATTTGTTGACTTGAAACAAGAACTAACTTTTCCAGTTGAATCACAAACCTTCATTTTGACAGTAGTTTCCTTGTTTCACGAATGTTGTTTTGACATTCTAAAAATCAACTTTCAAGAATGGCTGAAACATCCATGTAAACAACAAACAAAAAAGCTTTTTATAGAAGCAGGGAGAAAACGGGTTTCATGAGTTTCTTAAGAACCCTTGGGACTACTGACAATCAATTTAGCATACAGATGTAAACTGAGCAACAATCTACTTCAAACAAAGCCACATTTGCTCATAAAGGTCAACAAGACATGAATAATAAAATCGAAAATGTCAACAGAGGTCGGGTAATAATGTTTGTTATTAAAGGAACCACAGGTTAAAACTTTCCATTTTAAAATGGCAGTATTTGACGCTTTTTTTTTTAACTCTTTAACAGTCAGAATGAATCCAGAAAAACCATTTTGTTCGGGATCGTCAATCAACGCCAGGGTATGCTAAAAAGTACATACCAGCTATTTGCGATCGCATTTCTAGAAACTTTGGAGTTTGGGTCTTCCTTGAGGGCACTGGCCCTGCCTGAACGAGTGCAATATTGCCTTCCACGCTTCTCACGATCATAATTGTCATCCATGAAATTTTCCATCGATCTGATCACTATCTTATCTTAACACAGTAGAAAGAAAATATATACTTATACTGTGCATCACGAATACTCATTAGTTAGTTTGCTGATAATCCAAGCGAAAACAAACATCAACTGGTATTACTCTTGGTCAATCCAGGTGATGAAGGACGTGTATTTCAGCTTAACTCGAAAGCGTAGCTAAGGTGCTCTGCTTTGGAGCAGAATGTAAGCAACAGCCAAGGATGCTTACAATTGCTAGACTTAGATACAAAACATAATTCTGAGGGCGTCCACTCTCAAGAATCATTTTCACCAGGTGGTGTGATCCAAGCGTAAAAAGTGTGGCGGAATTGTGCCAAAGGTGGTGGAACTGTGCGAAGCTTGGTGGAACTAAGCCAAGCATAGCAGAGGTGTGCCGAGCGGTGTACAAAGAGGTTCTGTTAACTGTCATAGCCAATTAGAAATCCATATTTCACACTTATTAAGCTAAGTAATATTAACTCTGTTAAAGACATATCGTGTTGAATAATAGAAGATGATGAACTAGCAACATAATGTAAAAACAGAATTATATACAAAACTTTTATTGTTTCTCTTTTAAAATATTATAGATTAAACAGTGAGTACTCCTAAACATAGCTAATCTAATGATCGTTAAAATAACAATTGTCAAAAATATTAAATGCGTGAAAAAGATTAAAAAATTGTCATAAAGATTAATACGGCTAGTAGTTCGCTATTAAAAAAAAAGGCAGTCACCTGCCATTGAACACATCTTCCGATACATCTAAGAAAAAACAAGACTGATTCGCCCAATATATTTAGATACTGGTTTATAAAGCGAAGAGAGGCCCGAAAAAGCCAACATTTTTTATAGCTGTGATAGTTGTAGTGGCGTTAATACAGGAAAATTCAGAGGAAGGGGTTCGATTTCTAGGGGGGAGGAATTTGTTCATTTTTCAATCGAAATATCAAAAAGGACATTTTTCAATGAAAATACTAAAAAAAAATTGGTCAAAGTTTAGGGATCCTAAGATGGTGAGACAGACCCCCTACCCCATGTAGCTTTTATTCGACAATAGGAACCACCTGTTGATAAGAAATAACAAAAAAAAATTAAATAATTCCAAGAAGCAAAATGAGCAAACTTAATGGGGTGACTGTGTGCACATATGCTAAAAGCAAACCAAAAACAAATGAAACTAACAATTGTATATTGACTAAATTTAGTCTAAATTTGATTCTTCGATTTCTGGATTTGTGTTTTTGTCTTGAGGGTTTTCAATTGCTAAAAATATTATTTGATTAAGTCGGTACAGTATCGTGAAATTTATATAGAAACTTTAGAAAATAGACGGACACCAAAAACTATGGAAATTATTATAGGCCTAGTACCCCTTTTATGCTTCCTTATGTTTCAACTCCAGGAATGGCACAAAAACAGCACCATCTGGCGGTTTTTGATGGAGTTATCGAAACAAATTTATTATGCAACACTTTTTTGTAAACTTTTGGATATTATTGACCGTTTTTCGCCTTATTATTGACCTTATTAGATTGCAGCTGTCGCTGCAACCATGGCAAAATTCCAGCTTTTTCTAGGGAAGTTTAAGGGGATTTGAATCAAATCTATATGTGCATAAAAAACAGGTTTTTTCAACTGAAAGTAAAGAGCAAAATTAAAACTTAAAACCAACAGAAATTACTAGGTATTTGAAGGGGATTGCTCCCTCCTCAACACCTCGCTCTTTACGCTAAAGGTTTTTAGTACTTTAAAGGAGCTTCTTATTGTACTAATCAAACGACCCTCGTGTTTCAGGAGTCGTTTTTCAAGAATTGGGACAAAATTTAAAATTTCCAATCTTTTTGGCTACTTAAAAACAGCACTGAAACTTTTCTTTCTGTTCCAATGAGCCCTCTCCCGATCTTCTAGGACCATTGTTCGATACGATCAACCTGTTTTAAAAATCATATAACTGGAAATTAATATGGTAAAAGATATCGAATTACAATTGGTGTATTTATGTTATCTTTTTATCAATGACAGATGTAGGGAGGGGGTTTGGAACCTGCGCCCCTGGAAATATAATTTCCAGACCCATTATGGGTCTCAACGTGAGTTTTGTCACAGAGCAGTGTACTTTAAGTTTAGTTATTTCCTTTTTTAATTAAACCCGATTGAACCTTGAACCTTGAATTTTTGGGCATATATCCTTCACATCATCAAACAATTTTTTTTATTGATTTGATCCTCCCCTGAAAATTTTTCGTCATTGACCTCTCCCTACAATAAAAAAAATCCTTTTACATACCTCCTCTGTATACATTAGCACAGAGTATATTCATACTATTTTTAACGGATTAAAGAGTCAAGAGTAGCGGTCAGTATAATATTGTTACCCTGACTATAATTCACTGTCTAGTTTGAAAATTAAATTTAGAAACTTTATCTAAAGTGAAAATAAATTACTGGCTCTAACAGACACGAATAGAATCTCAAATATTCGCTTGTCAATTTATGATAAACCGTTATTTGTTCGATGTCATGGAAACTACTATACAGCCTGGATTTATTGGGGGAATTATTAGCTATTCTATAGCCATCATTAAGAACTAGTATTTAACTTTTTTATTTACTGGCTAATACATACATTGTTAAAGACATGCAGTGTTAAGGGAAGGATTGCGGGAAGATGAAACACTAACTCTATTTTTTTTTTGCCACTGTTGGTCGTAATCCCATCGGCTTTGCCAACCAAAGAGCTAGTAAAAAGACTTTTTTTGCTCAGTGTAGCTATGGTTAGCAAATGACTTGGTCCGCCTCAAAAGTGATCACACTAGGTTTATGTATATTTACTCAAATTCAAAACTTAGTAAATTCCAAATTTCAATTTTAAATCTTGTTGAATTTCATCATTGATTTTCATAAATTTTATTGAGTTTCAAGACCTGTTGAGTAAAAAATGTATCGAATTGAAAACCTCAAATATCCTCCAGATTTTCTTATTGCTTTTGTTGTGTTCCTTAGAACAAAGTAACCTACATCAAAAGATAAAGAAGTATCCTCGCTGCTAAAACTCCTGAAACAGAGTGCTCAGCAAAATGAAATTTGTTTTGTCATTTCAGACTCCTCCCCTCTCAGAATAAATATTGTTCTACTGCCGGAAATTTCTGTTTTTTTTTTTTTTTTTTCACTTATAATCATGTCGTCAATGTTGTACCCAAACATCCCGAGCCATATAAGATAAACTCCAATAATTTCATCCTGAGGTTTATTCTAAATTCAAGTGATATACATGAGAAACCATGCCAGAAACTACCAACATTTTTGAATTGAGGTTTGGTGAAAGTTACGACCTTTGGGTAAAGCGCGTCGATAAAGATATGAAAAGGGGATTCTAAAAAAAAAGAATGACGAATTGATACTTTTACAGGACAGTATAATTTCTCAGCTCTTGTAACTATTGCTTCTCGAATTGTAGGCACTCTTTTCATGCTCCAGTTGTCTTAACGCAAGAGATTTTCCAGCTATAGAAGGCCTTAAGATAGGCCTAAAGATAGGAGTACTTATCTTTAATGTAAGCACAATAATAACTGCCGATAGAATATATCATTATAGGCTAATGAATTTATGATTTGTCCTTCACCAAAAGGCTTAATTGAATGTTAGTATGGCCAGCTAAGATGATGTAAATTATTGTTTTATTTCCAATGATGTAAAAAAAAAAAAAAACAGAAAGGGGACGACAGGAACAAAGTAAAGAAAATAAGCATTCAATATGCAAATTTTATTCATTTTCATTCTAAATTAAGAAATCACAGTGGTCTTTTGCTGTGTCTTTTATAAATACTATTGAAGAGCTAACAAGGGGGAAAAGCTACTTTTCCCTAAATCATAATAGGATTTTACGAATAAAGTCTCGGAACTACTGACACAAAAGCTGGGGTAACTCAGAAGGCTTGAAGTGGCAAGACTTAAACACCTAAAGAGAAATGGAAAATCTGAAAAATACTTTAAAATCATAGATTTATTACCTGGACAGATGTTGGATTATATAAAAAAAAGCATTGCAATACGCGAGCACGGTAAACGGCCGCTAAGCCTTTTACTGGAATAGTGGCAACAGTGGCACAATTATTTAATCTAGAAACACTGTATTCGCCCACTGCTGGTCTAACACCCTGGAAAGCAACCTTCGATGCTCGTGGCATCAAAGAAAAAGGCATTCTCGCCGAAACGCATGCTGTCTGTAATCCACATAAATTAAAGCATTTGTGATTAAATCTGACTGATTGTTTGAACAAGGGTATTTTTAACATCGTCCCAGCTCTACCGACCAATGGAGACGGTAGTGACTCATGAATATTTATTACAGCTACAGGAACAAATAGCTAGGATCCCAGTTAGAAATATGGTATTATTATTGGAGAATATTAACGTCAAGGTTGATTTAAATTGGGCGTGGGAAAACCTAAGATCTTAGGAGGTGTTTTTAGGCTCAGGTATTCAAATTCTCTATGAGAGGAGCTCCTGTTGGATCATATGAATGTTAAGATGGTGATGAATTTAACCCATGACCTCCCTTTAACAGGAAGAGTATAGATATGGATAATGAGCCAAAATTTTTGACCCAAATAATGACTCTGAATTTATAAAAATAAGATAAACAGCAATTTCAAGCCACACAGAGCTGAAATTTTGTCGAATAGTATTCCGGAGAAGTATCAAAAGGGTATTTATATAGGCTAATATTTTTGAGACCATAGTGGCTTGCAGTATTCTACTCCTCATTATACAAATATTTGGTTTAGGAAAATGTAGCGAACAGGAATTTTACTTTCGGAGCGGGGTATTTTACTCGAGAGCTTTCCACGGAGGAGTTTCCCATGAGAGGGAAGGAACTTTTCATGGAGGGTGAGCTGGATTTAACGGTATTATTTGAAAAACGATCAGGAACTAAATAAAAAGAATATCAACTGAAAGTAAGGAGCAACATTAAAACTCAAAACGAACTTAAGTTATTCCGTATATGAAGGGTTTGTCCCCCTCCCTAACACCTGGCTCTTGTCGCTAAAGTTTGACCACTTGTCCCAATTTCTTAAGAACGACTCCTGAAACACATGGGCAGTTAATATAGAATACGAAGCTATGTTTTTGAAGTGCTATAGACTTTTGCGTAAAGAGCAAGGTATTGAGGAGGGGGGCAACCCCTTCATATACGGGATAATTTCTGTTCGTTTTTAGCTTTAATACTGTTCTTTGCTTTTCAGTTGCAAAAACTTGTTTTTTATTTTATTTAATAGTTTAAAGAGATTATATACACTCGCCAGCTTTCATTAAAAATGATAAATTTATTTGCAGTTGGCGCTGATAAACAGCACGCTGATTTACACTGATTTTATATGCAGTTTCCGCACTTACGTTACAAGTACACGTCGATTTGTCTTATAGTTATGAGATCCTGTTGAAACTTAAGGAAAAGGTTGTTTTTTTTGGGCAGGGGACTCCGGAAATTTGAGTCTGATGATTAAAAAATTTTGTGAAGACAAGTAAGTCCATGAATTTTCATATTTTAAGGAGTTAGAATTTTCATATTTAATTTCCGGAATTTTTGAAACTCCTGTATTTTTGTATTCACTATTTGATTTGACATCCTCAATTAATAGCCTGAAATAAAAAAAAACTGTTGTTTTTTATGTTTAGCGATGCTAAGCAGCAGGGCCAATTTTGGCCCTGGAACTTACTTAGTACTTAAGTAAAATTTGTACGTACTTCATAAACTGTACTACACAAATGTGGAATGCTTGTAACAACAACGAATAGTACCCAGATCAAATAAGCCTTATAATTTTCAAAGTATATTTACATCCTGATCATTTTCTTAAAATAGTAGGTGGGTAGTTTTGTGATACTTACACTCTACTTTGACGGCTATTTTCTTGCTCACAGAAGGTGGAACTCCATTGGAAGCAATGCAGAGGTAGTTACCCATGTGAAGTCGACTAATACGAGTAATGTTCAACACCGATCCATCGACGATGAATGCTAGAATTACTTGAATTAATTTTTTGAAATATAATAATTATTATAGCTTAGTGTTAAAAATAGAGAAATTATGAAATAAAAAAAACTGAGATGACTAGTTACCAATTACCGCAATTAGCGGTACTTAATCTTTATCAAACAGCTCGTGGTAACGAACTGTAGTAAGGAGCGACCCGGCTCAATAGTTAACAAAACTTTAAAAAATGAAGTTTTGATAATAAGAGATACATTAAAAGAATCGGATTTTTATGCTGATTTTAAATATATAAGTTTGATCAAATTTAGTCTTACTCATCAAAAGTTGCAAGCCTGAGAAAATTTGCCTTATTTTGGAAAATAGGAGAAACACTCCCTAAGTGTCATAGAATTTTGACGAAAATCACACCATCGCACTCAGCGTATCAAAGAACCCTGTTGTAGAAGTTTCGAGCTCCTATCTACAAAAATGTGGAACTTCGTATTTTGTGCCAGAAGACAGATCACGGGTGCGTGTTTGTTTGTTTTTTTTTCCTAGGGGTCATCGTATCGACCAAGTGTTCCTAGAATGTTGCAAGAGGGCTCATTCTAACGGAAATTAAAATTTCTAGTGCCCTTTTTAAGTGACCAAAAAAATTGGAGGGCATCTAGGCCCCCTCCCACGCTCATTTTTTCCCAAAGTCAACGGATCAAAATTTTGAGATAGCCATTTTGTTCAGCATAGTCAAAAAACATAAAAACTATGTATTTGGAGATGACTTACTCCCCCACAGTCCCCGGGGGAGGGGCTGCAAGTTGCAAACTTTGACCAGTGTCTACATACAGTAATAGTTATTGAGAAGTTTACTGACGCTTTCAGAGGGATTTTTTGGTTGGGGGTGAGGGGAGGGGGCTAAGTGGTACTACCATTCCTTGGAGCAATTTTTCATGGGGGAAGAGAAATTCAATGAAGGGGGCGCAGGATTTTTCAGCATTATTTAAAAAGAATAATGAAAAAATAAATATGAAACGGTTTTTTCAACTGAAAGTAAGGAGCAGCATTAAAACTTAAAACGAACAGAGATTATTACACATATGAGGGGTTCTTGTCCTCCTAAATTACTTGCTCTTTACGCTAAATTACTTTTAGTAATTTCAACTATTTATTCTACGGCCCTTCGGGTTCAGGGGTCATTCTCAAAGAATTGGGACAAAATTTAAGCTTTAGTGTAAAAAGTGTATTAACGAGTGGACAAAACCCCTTATATACATTATAAAAATATACGAAACTAGAAGTTCGTTACGTAAGTCAATTCTTAAGGTACGTATATTTTTACTAATAAAAACTTCCGTTAAAAATTAAAAGCTTTAGTTGCCTTTTTAAGTAATCAAAAAATTGGAGGGCAAATAAGCCTCCTACCCTACCCCTTTTTTCTAAAATCGTCTAATCAAGACGAAGAGAAAGCCATTTAGCCAAAAAAAAAAAATTATATGCAAATTTCATTTAATAATTTCAAAAACGTTAAGAAATTAAATAAAAAAACTAGTTTTTTAACTGAAAGTTAGGAGCGACATTAAATTTTAAAACGAGCAGAAATTACTCCCTGTATAAAAGGGGCTGTTCCCTTCTCAACGCCCCGCTCTTTACGCCAAAGTTTTTTTTTTAATAAAGTAGATTTGAGAAAAAGAGTCAAACTTTAGCGTAAAGAGCAGGGCGTTGAGAATTGAACAGCCCCTTTCATACATGGAGTAATTATTGTTCGGTTTAAGTTCTAATGTCACTCCTTAGTTTCAGTAAAAAAAACTAGTTTTTTTATTTAATTACTGAAACAACAAGTCTTACAATAAAAGAAAAAAGGCTAAATATCCTCCAGAGCCATTGATGACGCAGAGGGTGGCAAATCAGCAATTTTGTCACTGGTCTTCTTTACGGGGCTAGTAGCAAGCCTGTCGTCCAACCTTACGGCATTAAAAACTAAACCTGGGCTCCATATTGCCAAGCAGAGTATCAATCATTTTCGCAGCCAAAGCAAGAGTAATATTAAAGAAAAATAAAGCAGAGCTTAGATAGGTAGGCTTTATCACTAGAATGGTTAAGGTCTTACCTCTCAGGGAAATCTCAGTATGTTTTGGTTAATGATCCTTCTTCTTCTACTTTGCGCTATATCAAAAGATTTCCCCTAGGACTCTGTGCCTGGACCACTTTTTTTCTTGATTTATATTAAGGATCTTGTTGATGGTCTTCATCCCCATGTTTACCCTGTCCTTTTCGCTGACTGCAGAAACTTTTTCATTGCTGCGGTGGATCTACCATCTGCCGCTTCTGTAGCCCAAGGTCCTCTTGATAAAGTGAAGGAGTGGTGCTGGTCAAATGATATGGTTCTTGCAGCCGGATGGGTATTGTCATACATTTCAGGACCCCTTATCGTGCGTGTGATGTACAGGCGACAATCATCCTAGCTTACGGGAATGATATTATACTACAAGCGACTACGGTGAAATTTCTTGGCGTGTTTCTCGATTGTTTTCTTTCTTTGCTCATTTCAAAGAGCCCGAGATAAAGCGATGAAGGTTACTTTTCATCTCCCTCGGCTATATCCTTCTTCTGATCTATATAGTGACGGTGGAATAGCTCCGCTGGATCATATTGTGCATAAAAGTAATCTTTATTTAGTGTATTCTGCTTTTCTAGGTACACTTCCACCGTCTCTGTAGCAGTTTTTCTGACGAACAGGCTCAGGTAGGGACTCTTCTTCTTGCTCCTGGGGAGCAAGCTTGCTTCTGGGGACGTGGTTCTTTCCGCTCGTTTTTGTTTTTGTTTGTGTTACGTTTAGTATAAAATAAATGATGATGATGATGAGGCATAATTGGACTCCTTGGTTTCTTATTTAAAAGCTAACAATACCCATAATGATTTCTTTGGGAGGAGGGGAGAAAAGATGCGAAATTTTCTGTCCGAACAAACTCTAGAACTCCAGTTTTTAATGAAAACTTACTCTACATAGAGCGTTTTAAATCAAGTTCATTCTTTTATGAAATTTGTAAGTCTACTGTCTCTACCCCAACCTTCCTTTTATTTATTCCTTTTAGTCAGTACATCAAGAGTAAAAAGAGCTTTGGCTTTTGCTAGATAAACGTACATATTTGAACTTACTATCTCTATTTTCAATGAAGAATGTGCTGCCATCTTCTCTTTTCCAGCTAATTGTCGGTTTTGGATCTCCAGCCGCAGCACAGCGTAGACTAACATCTGCTCCCTCATCCGCTATTGTATCCGAGCTTGATAAGTAATCTAATATATCAGGCGGGACTAGAACAAAAACAATTAAATTAATTCATTCCTGACTTTTATAATACATTTTTAATTTCAATTAAGCAAAGAACAAAAAGATTCAATATACAATCAGTTTACGGGGTTATCACCCTGAGATACAATGTAAATACTTTCGGGCAAAGAAAAATATCAAGAATATTTAAAATGAAATTCAAGGTTATGGTGTTATTGCGGTAATATTTAGACTAACTAAATCCATTTGTTTTCAAACAGTTCGTGGTAACGAACTGTAGTAAGGAATGACCCGGCTCAATAGTAATCGAAGCTCTAAAAAACAGAATTTTGATACCAATATAAACATCGAAAGAGTCGCATTTTTATGCTGATTTTAAATATATAAGTAATTTAAAACAAATTTTTGATACAGTAGATAAATCAAAGGAAAGAAATTTTATGATGATTTCAAATATATAAGTTTCATCAAGATTAGTCTTACCCATCAAAAGTTACGAGCCTGGGAAAATTTGCCTTATTTTAGAAAAAAGGGGGAAAACCCCCCTAGAAGTCATAGAATCTTAATGAAAATTACACCCTCACATTTAGCGCATCAGAGAACCTTACTGTAGAGGTTTCAAGCTCCTATCTGCAAAAATGTGGAATTTTGGATTTTTCGCCAGAAGAAAGATCACGGATTCGTGTTTATTTATTTTATTTAGTTTTTTTTTATCTAGGGGTGATCGTATCGACCCAGCGATCCTGGAATGTCGCAAGAGGGCTCATTCTGACGGAAATCAAAAGTTCTAGTGCCTTTTTTAAAGTGTTCAAAAGATTGGAGGGCAACTAGGCCCCCTCCCACGCTCATTTTTTCCCAAAGTCACCGGGTCAAAATTTTGAGATAACCTTTTATTGAGCATAGTCGAAAACAAATATATATGTCGTTGAGGACAACTTAATCCCCCACAGTCCCCCAAGGAAGGGCTGCAGGTTATGAACTTTGCCCATTGTTTACATATAGTATTGGTTATTGACGAAACATAATGCCGTTTTCAGGGGATATTTTTTCTGGTGGCGGAGGGGGGAGGGAGAGGGTTGGGGGTTGCCTGAGAGGATCTTTCCATGGAGAAATTTATCTTGAGGAAGAAATTTTTCACGAAGGGGGTGCCGGGTTTTCCAGCATTATATAAAACAACAATGAGAAATCAAGTAAAAAAACAAGTTTTTTCAACTAAAAGTAAAGAGCAGCATTAAAACTTAAAAGAACAGAAATTATTACATATGTGAGTGGGTTCTTCCACTCCACAATACCTCGCTCTTTACGTCAAAGTATTTTTGGTATTTTCGAAAGAGCTATTTATACTAATTAAACGGCTTTTGTGGTTCGGGGGTCATTCTTAAAGAATTGGAAAAAGGTTCGAACTTTAGTGTAAAGAGTGAGGTATTGAAGAGAGGGCGAACCCCCTCATATCTATCTATATATATATATATATATATATATATATATATATATATATATATATATATATATATATATATATATATATATATATATATATATATATATATATATATATATATATATATATATATATATATATATATATATATGTATATATATATATATATATATATATATATATATATATATATATATATATATATATATATATATATATATATATATATATATACATATATATATATAAATAAATGTAGTGTCTGTCCGTTACACTATCTTTATCGATACACTGTCTGTCTGTCACTAAGTATGACTCCGTATATGAAAGGCACTTTCCCTCTTCAACGCCCCGCTCTTTACACTATAGATTTTTACTGTTTTAAGAGGTAGAGTTAAGAGAAAGAGTCAAACTTTAGCGTAAAGAGAGGGGCGTTGAAGAGGAAACGCCCCTTTCATATACGGAGTAATTTCATATAAGGAAGTATGCGCATATTGCCTTTTCGTCAGTTGTACATCCCCCTCATCATGCTCTGAAAGTTTCCACTTAATATTCTTAAGCCGTTCATAAAATTAAAAATCTTTATTTCGATCTGAATTTTTCTATTTCTCATAATATCAGGGAAAAAAACGTTATAACCGAGATTACCGAAAAAAAAATGAATTCAATTCAAAGAAGATTCCTGCAGTATACTGATATGCTGCAGTATTGAACTAGCTCTCAAAGGGATTACACCTGTTTGAACTTTTGAATTGTTTGAACTTGATTCCTTAGCCACGAATTAATTCAGTGACTACAGAAATTGTGCAACCTGATTCTTGAATTTATCACACGATCAGACTTTTGGCGTTTTGAATTGGGAAAATTAGATACGATAGCCAAGTGTGGTGTGTAGAGAAAATTGGATATAATTTGCCTGCGCGTTAATTACACTTTTTAGTGTAGAGAAGGACTAGCAGCTGGGCCGACTTCGCACAGTTTGGACTGATTATTCACTTGGATACATTAGTGAGGCTCGGCCCTCACGGAAAGATAAGTTTCTTTCCTTTTATAATCTTTCATTTACTAGGCATGAATCCTGCGAACATTAAAATCGGTGATTTATTCCTAGCCAAATTTGTGGGCTACCCCTCTAGCCAATTCGAATCCTAGAGGTAATGACGGCGAATACCGGAGACTGCAAATTTGCTGTTTTTTGCTACGGCAAAAAACACGTTTTTTGCTACGGCAAAAAAAGGGGCTGTTCCCTCTTCAACGCCCTGCTCTTTGCGCTAATGTTTGACTCTTTCTTTCAACTGCAATATTTAAAACAGTAAAGACTTTAGCGTAAAGAGCAGGGCGTTGAAGAAGGAACAGCCCCTTTCATATACGGGGTAATTTCTGTTCGTTTTAAGTTTTAATGTTGTTCCTTACTTTCAGTTAAAAAAAACTTGCTTTTTTTAATTGTTTCAAAAACGATGAGAAATTAAATAAAAAACAGAAGTTTTTTAAACTGAAAATAAATAGCAACATTAGAACTTAACACAAAAGAAATCATTGCGTATATGAGGGGGTTCATCCCCTCTGCAATACCTCACTCTTTACGCTAAAGTATTTTTAGTAATTTCAAAAGAGCTAGTTATTTTAATTAAATGGCCTTTGTGGTTCAGGGGTCATTCTTAAAGAATTGGAACAAAATTTGAACTTTAGTTCAAAGAGTGAGGTATTGATGAGGGGACGACCCCCCTCCCACATACTTATTAAAAAGATATAGATATAGAAGTTCGTTACGTAAGTTAATTTGTAAGTTACGTATATATATTACTGGCAAAAACATTCGTAAATAAAGCTTAAAGTTCTATTGGCCTCTTTAAGTAACCAAAAAAATGGAGGGCTAAAAAGCCCCCTCGCCCGCCCCTTTTTTCCTCAAGATCGTCCGATCAAAACTTTGAGAAATCCATTTTGCCAAAAAAAATAAAGTTAATGTACAAATTTCATTTAATTATTCATTTTCGGGGATCTAAAATCAACACCTGCATTAATTCAAAAGCGTTCAGAAATTAAATAAAAAAAAAACATTTTTTTTTAACTGAATGTAAGAGGCGACATTAAAACTTAAAACGAACAGAAATTATTCCGTATATAAAAGGAACTGTCCCCTCATCTGCGCCCCGCTCTGTACGTTAAATTTTGCCTCTTTTTCATAACTCTACTTTTTAAAACAATGGAAAACTTTAGTGTAATTAGCGGGGCGTTGAAGACGGGAGAGTCCCTTTCATATATGGAATAGTTTCTGTTCGTTTTAAGTTTTAATGTCGCTCCTTGCTTTCATTTAAAAAAAAGCTTGTTTTTTTTATATAATAAGGATAGGCTTTGGTGCGTTTTTCGTTGTTTTCGTTCTGCAATAAGTATTTTTCTTAGCTGTATACATACTTCCCCGTGAAGATTTTGTAAAACTTTCTAGCAAACAACACCAAGTATCAATTGTATTTCCATAAAAAGGGATTGTCAAATCATAGGTTTTATTCTCCTTTTGGTTTTGTTATTTTTGTCTTATAAAGTTTACTCCTTTCTTAAGGGATTTCTATTATTGATCAAAAAAAGAGTACCGCATCTAAAGTATGACCCCTTTCTCTGCTATAGACCCCCCCCCCTAAAAAACGTTAAAATATATCCAGATACCTAACTGAAAGTCAATAGTTCATTGGTAGGTCGGTCGGATTACATCTTATAACGGTCTGGAGAGTCCTGGAATGTCTTGAGGAAGATTTTGCCTCTTGTATCCCTTATGTCTTCTACTAGTCCTGAAACCTTTTCCCATTTTCTTTTTGTTGGTTTTAAATTATTAATAATAATTATTATTTATTTTAAATTATTAATAATTAGTAATTGCATGTTTTTGCAAATAGTGTTTTGTGTTTATCAAATCCAAAAGTGCAGCTGGTCGGCTCTTCTGACGAAGATATTCTGAAACAAAATTAATATTAACATCAGATTCCTTATTTTATGCATTTTTTTTTAAATAGCAGTCGTTACCCTAACAATAATCCCCCTCCTTGGTGGTCCCATATATAGCTCTAATAATATATTTCGCTGCTATTTCGTGAATTGTCATTTTCTTTGTTGAAAAGAATTTGCTTAATTGCAGGCCCGATGAAATCCAGTTTCTCCTTAATAATTGATTACAATATCGGCTAAAAATATTGTTTGAAATTATTTTAAAATGTCACTAACTATGGGAGGAAACAAGATAACCTGATTAGCAGAAACAGCAGCATATTAAAAAGTAAATATTTTATTGTTTTAGTGTGTTATATATATATATATATATATATATAAATATATATATATATATATATATATATATATATATATATATATATTACTATTAACAACTGAATGCAGCACAGCACCAATCCACCTCAGGCCAAGACAGCTTTGCACACTAATCTTCCATACAAATCTGTTCAAAGCCTCCTTCTTTACACCCTCACAAGAAGTTTCGAGTCCTGGTGTCACTAATTGTTTGTTTGAGACGAAGATCAACAGTTTAACTCTGTAAGATCATCCAAAGTAAATCGAAATGGATACCCAGAGAAATCTAGGGAAGAATTCATGAGAAAAAAGACGAGAATCGTCGGATGATTTGTCTCCAACTAAGCATAGTACACCCATCTGAAGGCAGAGAACCAAGAAATCAGTAACTGTCCTATATGGACCAGTCTAATCGTGAAATAACTTTTGAAATAATCTCTAGTTGTGGTAAATTCAGTCGTTTTGTAATTTTCGTAGTCTTTTTCGTAATTCTTACGATATTAGATTAAGATTTTTTTTGTCGCTTTTAATTAAGCGTGTAATTATGTCTCTAGACTTGAAGCTTACGATCACGACAATTTTATTGGTTTGAGATTGCCCAGAAATTTTTATAGCTTTGCAAGTAAACCTTACCAACAACGCTTAAAACGGCAATTCTCTTTCTCATCGGTTCTGTGTTGATCTGACACATGTATGTACCAGCATCTCTTTGTTTTACTTCTTTTATGCGTAATGTCCATGTTTGTTCTTCATCATGACTGACTTGAATCCGCGAATTTCTCGTGATTACACTATCTGCTATAGTGAGGATTGTTTGAGTGTCCACCCGCAGCCATGCAACCTGCAAAAAGCGAGAATATCATACTAACTTATCAAAAACTTTTAAACTCTAGGTTCTTTCTTAGATTGACTTAATTGCTTGCTTATGTTGTGAATTTAATTTTTCTGACTGATTCACCTGCTCCCTCTCGCTGCATGTCTCACTATTTATTTCTGATTGAGTCCAGTGGTACGACGTAGATGACAAAATTCATTTGATAGCTAGAAATTACTAACTCTCAAAGACTTGATAGTTATCTTGGATGATAATCCAAGCCAACTGGTTGGTGGTGAGTAATATGTGGTTCCGCACACAACACCAGTTCTACTTACCGAAAGTAAATGAACAAAGATCTAACTCCGAACAGATTATTTAGGAAAGAGAAAAGCAGGATGCCTCAGATTAGCTGATAAAAAAACCTAAACATGGAGGCAGATAAAGTTCAAGTTCTATGTATTTTCATAAAATAACAATAACAAAAACAATATCCCATAGGGCTCAATGACCCGTTACTTGGGAAACGACATACAATAAATAAAGAATCATAAAACTTGTCATAAACATATTAACCAACATCTAAATATAAGTATATAAGGAAAAGAAATCAACTCACCGGCAGTCCCCACGAAACAGCGACCCCCACATCACCCGACAATAAAACACAAATTTAAATTCTCGCGTCATCAAGGATACAACACCAACAAAACAACAACCCACAAAAGAAAAAATAAATAAATAAACCATAAGAAACATTTAATTACAAGCCTTTAATAAGAAATTTTTCATTTGTCAAACAGTTCGTGGTAACGAACTGTAGTAAGGAGCGACCCGGCTCAATAGTAACCAAAACTCTAAAAAATTGAATTTTGATATCAATAGCTACATCAAAAGAATCGCATTTTAATGCTGATTTTAAATATATAAGTTTAATCAAGTTTAATCTTACCCATCAAAAGTTACGAGCCTGAGAAAATTTGCCTTATTTAAGAAAATAGGGAGAAACACCCCCTAAAAGTCGTAGGATCTTAACGAAAATGACACCATCAGATTCAGCGTATCAGAGAACCCTACTATAGAAGTTTCAAGCTCCTATCTACAAAAATGTGGAATTTTGTATTTTTTGCCAGAAGACAAATCACGGGTGCGTGTTTATTTGTTTGTTTTTTTTTTTGTTTTTTTTTTTTTTCTTTTCCCCAGGGGTCATCGTATCGACCAAGTGGTCCTAGAATGTCGCAAGAGGGCTCATTCTAACGGAAATGAAAAGTTCTAGTGCCCTTTTTAAGTGACCAAAAAAATTGGAGGGCATCTAGGCCCCCTCCCACGCTCATTTTTTTCCCAAAGTCAACGGATCAAAATTTTGAGATAGCCATTTTGTTCAGCATAGTCGAAAACCATAATAACTATGTCTTTGGGGATGACTTACTCCCCCACAATCCCTGGGGGAGGGGCTGCAAGTTACAAACTTTGACCAGTGTTTACATATAGTAATGGTTATTGGGAAGTGTACAGACGTTTTCAGGGGGATTTTATTTTGTTTGGGGGTGGGGCTGAGGAGAGGGGGCTATGTTGGAGGATCTTTCCTTGGAGGAATCTGTCATGAGGGAAGAAAAATTCAATGAAAAGGGCGCAGGGTTCTCTAGCACTACTATAAGAAAACAATGAAAAATAAACATGAAAACGTTTTTTCAAATGAAAGGAAGAAGTAGCATTGAAACCTAAAACGAACAGAGATAATTACGCATATGAGGGGTTCTAAAAATACTTTAGTATAAAGAGCGAGGTATTTAGGAGGAGATAAATACCTTGCTCTTTATGCTAAAGTATTTTTAGTAATTTCAACTATTTATTCTACGGCCTTTCTGATTCAGGGGTCATTCTTAAAGAATTGGGACAAAACTTACGATTTAGTGTAAAGAGCGAGGTATTAACGAGGGTAAAAACCCCCTCGTATACATAATAAAAATATAAGGTTATGAAAGTTTGTTATGTAAGTTAATTCTTAAGCTACGTGTATTTCTTACTAATAAAAACGTTCATTAAAAATTAAAAGTTCTAGTTGCCATTTTAAGTGACCGAAAAATTGGAGGGCAACTAGGCCTCCTTCTCCACCCCTTGTTTCTCAAAATCGTCTGATCAAAACTAAGAGAAAGCCATTTAGCCAAAAAAAGAATTAATATACAAGTTTCATTTTAATAATTTATGTGCGGAGAGCCAAAACCAAACATGCATTAATTCAAAAACGTTCAGAAATTAAATAAAAAAAACTAATTTTTTTAGCTGAAAGTAAGGAGCGACATTAAAACTTAAAACGAACAGAAATTACTCCGTATATGAAATGGGTTGTCCCCTCCGCAATCCCTCGCTCTTTACGCTGAAGTTTGACTCTTTGCCACAATTCTACTTTTTAAAACAATTAAAAGCTTTAGCGTAAAGAGCGAGGGATTGCGGAGGGGACAACCCATTTCATATACGGAGTAATTTCTGTTCGTTTTAAGTTTTAATGTCGCTCCTTACTTTCAGCTAAAAAAATTAGTTTTTTTTAATTAATCTCTTAAAGGAGCCAAGTGTCCGTGACTGCCGGATCTCAGCGGAAACCAAGTTCCAAGCACGCCCCACAGTCACAGCCAGGCCGAAGTCTGAACGAACCGAGGGACTAGCTGGAATCATCCCATCCTCCCGGTTACGAACCATATACAAATTTACTTCCCCTACTAGTTTAAGCAGTCCCGAAAAACAACACGGGAGCAGGTCTTATGTTACGTTATTATTTTTTTTCTTATTAAGAATATCTAACTTCTCTCGTGTGCAACTAGCCACTGATACGGCGCCAAAATTCTGTTTGGTTCTTTTTGTGGTAAATAAGTCTAGTCTTATATAAGTCTAGAATATTAGTTGTAATAAAGATACGAGAGCACTGCAGTCAGGAAAAGATCTTTTAAATACTACGTATCCATTGTAGAAAATACAATTGTGTTATTGTTACCAGTTACTTGCTCTTCCAAAGAAAATCATATTTTAAAAAAATGCTAATTCACTATTACGATCTCGTGTTGTAAAAGTATTATCAGTACGACGGTTCAGTCATTGCTATATATATTGAATCTATGGGTGCTACCATAAAACTTCCCAGGGGAGAAGGCAAGCCTATCAGGGGCTTTATTTTTACCATGATTTAATTTGAGACATTTCTCATATTGTTTTATTCTGAAGTATGCTTCTCTTTTAGAAGAGCAAAACTCTTTAAATCTTGAAAATTATTCATGATTGAATCTTCCACGCTTTTTGGTCACATGTAAAATCCCTTCAAACTTTAACCACGTTATTTTCCACAAACCTCAGAAAATGAATCATAATTTAGCTTCTTAAGCCTCCTAAGGCTGAGGCACATAAAGAGTCTGAAGCGACAGCGTAGCATGGCTTTTCACTATCTAGTCATCAAATTGTCATTTTTATGGTCAGTTTTATTATTTCCGACTTGTGGGAACCATAGTGCATTTATTCATTACATACTACTGTAGTATATAATTCACTTACGCAATTTGTGGTCACATGTAAAATGCCTTCAAACTTTATCAAATAATTTAATTTGAGAGCTAGGAAACTATTCCATAATCCAAGTAATTTTCCAGAAGCTGCAGTAAATGAATGATAATTTAGTTTTTGAGCTTTCTAAGGCTTAGGCAGATAAGGGTCCGAAGTGACAGCGTAGTATGTCTTTTTGCTGTCCAGTCATCGAATGGTCATTTTACCGTTCATCAGTGTTATTACTTCTGACTTTTGGGAACCATAGTGTTCATTATAGACCTCCAACTGGGATCCAACTTCAATCAAATAATATCATCTCTCGTAGTTTTACGAGTTAAAACTGAAACATAGGGACCATTTTTATTAAGGTGGGCCCTTTTTTGGTGTTTTCACTGGAAATATCAGAAAAACATTTTTTTTTTATAGTTTGAAGACCTCATTTTTGTGTATTTTTTTTAGAAAAAGAATAAGATTCTTCCCTTTCTCCTCTACATTTTTGTGAATTGCTACCCCTGATCTGAAAGAAGGATTTTCTTCATATAATGAAGGAAGTTGCATGGATTTCTCCAACTCCTCTCATCAAAATATCGATCTCTCTCCAGATTTTGTTAGTGCTTGGAGGAGGGCGGGAGAAGGAAGTCTCAAATCTAAGAAAAAATTATATATATTATTTATTTTTGTTTTTAATCCTTTCTCTCTCTAGTAAATCGAATCACTTTTGGATAGTTCGAAGCACAACATCCGGAAATTGATGATTCAGCTACTAAGGGTGACCAGTCACTACACTATGAACATTGATAGAGAATCCTAGACATCTAACGCTTATAGGTTTGCAAATTATTTTGTTGATCTCTTACTAATATTTTCAGGGACTGACTAGCTTAATCAGCTATGCTGAATTATTTTTTCAAGCTTGTAAATTTTTTTTGGCATTTCATCGCTGCTTAATACGTACCTGATTATTTTGGGTGGAATAATTTTTGCTAGCTGACACTTGCTTCCTCGGGATGGCAAATAAGTGGTGGCTAAAATTGTTAGCTTTCAATTGAACTGTGGATGAAAGTCTTAAATTTTTTGTATAAGGCGAGCTTTAGATGTAATAATAGAATGGAAATGTTTAATAACCCCAAACTTCAGTATAGAAATAAATCTTCTTTTTTTACTTGAAGTAGTGATATTCCAAGTTTATTATGCATTTTTTTTCTATAACTTTCTTAAAAAACAAGCAAAAATCATTTTAAATAAAGAAGCTTTCTGATGGTATAGCGTGAAGTTAAAGCTTAAAACGAGCAAAAATTTAGTGATTCGCAGCCTATGCAACAGATATCTAGGAAACTAGAGCAAATAAACCGATTGACTATATTTCTGTGTGTTTGTAGGATTAAGCAAAACTAGCTGTTTACTGAAAACGCAAAATAATAGTGAATTATTTATACAGTAGCAGCATAAAACACTTATAAAACATTAATACTTTTGAATCCTTGAATTTTGCTCAACTAAGAAACGCAGCTTCACAGCTAAACACAAAGATTCACGGCTAAACTTAACAAAATTAAACGGATTGTATGTTGAAAAGAGTTGGAAGAGAGTCAAACTCACGTAAAGAAAAGTTCATATGAAGGTTTTCAAAACAATGAACATATCTATTCATTCTCCTAAGCAAGATAAGTGCCCAATTTGCAGTAGGCAGAGGAGCCTTTCATTGACTGCAGTAAAAGCGGAAAAGAAAATTATTGTGCAAATTGGGTTCCAACGAAACGTATACTGTTCTACTAAACTTAATGAGAAAAATAGGACGTTCTGACGAAGTTCTACTTTATGACCGACTGTTGCGGCCGTCACTTTATGAACCAGTTCTTTGCTTTATAGTTGGATATCTAGTAGAAACTCTGCCGAATGTACAGGAAGTACTCAACATTCTTCTGAAATCAGGGCACCCGCAACGAAATTGGTATAGTATGGATGTTTGCATTGAAAGACCAACAAAGAACGTGACTGTCTTTACGATCAAGACATGACACAACATTCACCTTTCAGCAAGAATAGATCCATGTCTGTTCATATTTTATGTTATTGACGATCACAAGCATTGGAATCGCTTCAACTAGTTAAGAGTGGATCTGAAACAATATTTTCTTTTTTGAAGATAAAAATGATCCATTCTGTACTATCTGAAGCTTATCCAAAAGTTTTCGTACTGCCAAGCAAAGAACTAAAGAGCCAAATTTTAACGTCTGACGAGAGCTTTGCAATTAAACGGTCAAAAATGCTTCTCTTGTAAAATCTATACATTTAAAGAATGATTTATCTATATATTAAACTAAACCCCTTGTTTCTCTTTTAAATCCCCTATTTTGTAATGGTGCTGTATTAATAGATATTTCATGGAAAAATTCATTATGAGATTTTCATATATGCTCTTTTTGTGGGTTAATTTAGTGTCTTTGTGCTATATTTGTCACAGTAAATTTATTCATTCATCGTAGTAGCGTTAGTGACGGATTCGATCGCGAAATTTGATTTATAGCCAGGATACAGCTAGAAGGCAACTAGCTGAATATTCAAAGACGTGAAGTGATTTTAGCGGACATCCAGTCAAAAATTGGCACATCTTGTTTCAAATGATTTGTAAAGTCCGTATATAATTGCACAGTTTTAATGGATGATGATTTGCCAGCTTTTGTCAGCATTTGTAGTTATGAATATTTATGTATAGCACCTTATAATGGCAAAGCTTGTGATAGGAAAATCTACACATTTTTCTGGAGCTTTTTGGAAATATAAGAAATTCGCTTTGCAACCAAGATTTCTGTCGGATTATCTTGGAATACAGTCATTAGGAAGTCACAAATAAAGCCAGTTTGTGATTGCAAAAGCTTTGTTTACTTATTACCATTCAAGGCATATTGTCACATTGTTGATCGTAAAACAATATACTGGTTTCAAAGTGTGTAATAGTTATAAAAAAATATAAGGTAATAAATTGTTGTAGAGGAAAGGTGTTTGATGGGATACAAGTCCCCTTGGTATATTAGATACTTTTGTATATTTTAGGTTATAAAACCACTCTTTACTTTCATGTAAAAAATTTAATTTTTTATGCTGAAGAAATGCACTTGAATGATTTTGATTTCAAGTGACCGTACAATGGAAACAAAGTATAGCTATGGATTTTGGCTAAGCCCATGATAAAAAAAGAAAACAAATCCAAACCCTTAAGTAAGGTAAATCTTTGGATATATGAGGGGATTGCCTTAGTTGCCTTCTAATCTTTTTAGTCGCTTGAAAATGGCCCTAGATATTTAATTTTGGTTATAATGAGCCCTCTCTCGATATTCTAGGACCATTTATTTGATACGATCGCCCCTGAAAAAAAAAACATAAAAAACGAATAAACATGCATCCGTGGTCTTTGCTTTGGCAAAAAAATTCCATATTTTTACATACGATGATTTCACGCAAAATTTGATGGCGGGATTTTAATTAAAATTCTTTGAATTTTTAGGGGTGTTCCCCCATTGTCTTTTTCGAAAATCAGGCAAATTTTCTCTGGTTAGTACTCTTGAGGAAAAGCAGCAACCTCAAAGAATCTTATATATTAGGAATCACCACAAAAGACAATTCTCGTAATATATGTATTGGTATCAAAATTCAATTTTTTAGACTTTTGGTTATTACTGAGCCAAGTCGCGCCTTACTTACAGTTCATTACCACGAACGGTTTGATCTTCTTTGTGATGGCAATTTTTATTCCTTTTTTTTTGATTTTATGAGAAATAAGAACACTTTGCTTGAAATAAAGATTTTTTTTTGGTTACTTGCAAATTATGTTCTTGTCACTAGAAGACTTTGGGGTTCTGACATTAATGGTTGTTTTACTCTTGGGAATTTTTTTTTTTAATTTATTTCTGTTCATCTTTTGTTTAATGTAGCTCTTTACTATCCTTTAAAAAGATTTTTTTTGTGGAAAAAGAATCTGTTAATTAGTCAAGCGAAAAGGTAAGACTAATGTGTAAAAAAAAATCAGTTTAGTAAGTTTGTCTGAATGTAAACAGTGAGAAAATTATTAAATTTGGATTACAATGATTCTCTTGGATTGACTGATACAGTGTATCTGTGGATGCTTAAGTGGGCTAGGTTAAACCTACCTTACTAAGATCTGCCCATAAAGTTGGCATTTGTTTGAAGCTATCTTTTGAAATAATTAACTCATTTTTTTTTGGCGTTGACATTATTAGATTCTTACTAATTTCAGTTATTATAGATGGCGTTCATTTAGACGCTGAACCGTGAACGGGATACCGTGATCGGGATACCTAGTTTGTTACTCGAAGATGTCCAAAGTAAAATCGTCCCTAGAGACGTCTGATCACGAATCGTTGGAGTCTCTTACTGTCATGAATGAAAAAAGTGTTGCAGTGCTGCTGGATATGTTGAAGGACGTAATAGGGTCATTCAAAGTCCCCGGTGGCAAATTTAATGCCTCCCAAATATGCAGCAGAATCCAATATCTTCACCAACGAACAATCGAAGAGAACATTGAACTCCTCCGAATCGAAAATTCCCGTCTGAATGAAGTTGTGAATCTCCAGAAAGAGCTTGAGCGGATAAAATCGCAAAAAAATGGACAGATTTATGTACCCGCACCCCAGCAGGCGTCTTATGCCCAAGCGCTCAAGGGTCCTGAAACATTCTCTGTGATTCTGGAGCCTGTATCTGTGGAAAAACGAAACCGTATGAATTTTGACGAAGCCATGCAAGTTACGGAATCAATCAGCAGAGTTGTCAAAGGAGAAAATTCCGATTTTTCCGTGAAGAAAGTTGTTCCGGCGAAGGAAGGTAGAGTCATCTTGGAATTGGGGTCGAAAAGGGAGCTAGAGGCAGCCATGTCAGTACTGACAGAGAAAGTGTCGGACACGAAGTACAAACCGAAAGAGGTGAAAAAGCACTTTCCAAGAATGTTAGTCAATGGGGCTCCCTCCCCTCAGGTCAAAGACGAAAGTGAAAAATACCTGCTGCAGTGTAACCCAGAAATTCAGCGGATGGCCAACGAAGGGGAAAGCTTCAGGATCATCACCATTCTTGAAAACGCGTCGAAAAGGAAAGTTGTTGTGGAAGTGAGTCCAAAGATCCGCCAATTTATACTGTCCCAAAGAGGCTTACGGATCGGTTTTATCCTTGCCTCTTGCGACGACTATGTACACTTGATAAGATGTAGCAAATGTTGCTTATACGGTCATCGGAAGACAGATTGTAGAGCGGACGAAGTATGCTCATGGTGCATGGGTCCGCACACTTATAAAAATTGCGACAAGTCCTTTTCGTCCCGCCCAAATTGCCGGGCTTGCGAAAAAAACAAACTTAAGTCAGATGGGCATGCTGCCTATGAGTTAAGCAAATGCCCGGTTGCAAAGAAGTTAACTGCTCGTTTAAAGAATAATATCCAGTTTAATTGACTCAATCTCGAGATGTGAATATTGATAAGAATAACTTAACAGTGCTTCAAATTAATTTGCAACATTCTTATTCAGCAGCCCTACAGTTGCAAAAAAAAATAGAAGAACTGAAACCGGATATAGTTCTGTTGCAAGAACCGTATGTAAATAAATTCTGTAAAATATCATGTGTTCCATATAGTTACAAGTGTTTCTCTAAAATTGACACAGATAAGAAATTTTTTTGTGCTGCCGTATTAGTGAAAAATAGTCTAAAAGCTGACGTACACCATAACCTCTCGTCTAATGAATGTGTGACAGTTTCAGTTTATTTGAACAGTAGAACTTTGACATTCTGTTCGGTATATTGTCCTCCTTCGGTGCAGCGATTGACAGATAATATCAGTTGTTTAGACAAGGTCAGACATTTTGCTAATTACGTTGTTGGGGGGGATTTTAACGCTAAAAGCCCTTTGTGGCTGAGTAACAGTCAAACTGACAAGAAAGGCAAGGAGCTTGAAGATTTTTTTGCTAGTAAATCATTGTTAGTAGTGAATGATCCTAGTGAGACAACGTATGGGCTACGCAATACAACTAGCCCAGACGTTACTGCTGTAGGTACTAATCTTGTTCAAAGTGTAAGGTGTTGGAAAGTTCTTGATGAATACCCTTCTCTTTCGGATCACTCATATATTTTATTTACTTTGGAGTTTAATTTTCCCATATTTGAGACTGAAGAGCCAAGATACATTTATAAGAAAACTAAATGGGATACTTTTAGTGCTACTTTATTACGTGGAATCGATGACATTTATTCTCTACCTATGTCCTCGGTGGAGGAAATTGATTGTGCTGCTAATGAAATTAAGAATTTAATGCAAAAAGCAACTAAGGAATCGACCCCTTTTAAAAATAGTCACAAACAAAGCAAATATGCAAGGTGGTGGAACCAAAATTTGACAGATTTAAGAAAGAAGTACAGACATGCTCAAAGGGTCTATAAGAGACTTGGTACCGTTGAAAGCGAGCAAATAAAGAATCAAACACATCTAGATTATAAAACGAAAATTTTGGCAGCGAAAAAGGAAGATTGGAAAAAGTTCTGCGAAGAAAAAGCTAGTTTGGACCCTTGGAACACTATAAATAAAATTTGCAAGTTAAAAGGCTCTGCAACTCTCCCAGTTCATATTTTAAAACAAGATGGGTCGATGACAGATTCACCTAAAGAGGCTGGAGAACAACTTCTAGGTAAATGGTTTTCGTCAGATGATAATTCTAATGACAGTGTTGCTCAAAAGTTGATAAGAAATGAAACAGAAAATATCTCTAGTGAAAATCAGGATAAAATGGAACCTATTACCATGGAAATTTTACAGGATGTTATTAAGTCGATCAAACCCATGAAGGCTCTGGGACCTGATGGTATAATGAATTTTACTATAAAGAAAAATATTAATGTTTTATCACCTACTTTGTTGAAGCTTTTTAATAGTTGCCTAAAGACATCATATTTTCCTGTCCTTTGGAAACAAGCAAATATTATAGTAATTCTTAAAAAAGGGAAAACTAATGATGGTAACCCCGGTTCTTATCGCCCGATTAGCTTGTTGTCAAACATCGGACAAATTTTTGAACGGATTATTATGAATAGATTAGATAAACTTAGTTTGGATAATTGTTGGGTTTCTAAAAGACAATTTGGGTTTTACAAGGGTAAAAGTACAATAGATGCAGTTGACAATATGGTAAGCGTTTTTGAGAAAAATAAAGAGGAAAAGAAATTCACACTTTGCCTTTTTTTGACATTAAAGGAGCATTCGACAATGCATGGCATCCAGGTATTTTAAAAAAGCTCAAGGATAAGAAATGCCCAACTCAATTGTTAAGATTAGTGAAAAGTTTTTTATCAGATAGGACGGTATCATATGGAAAAGATGTATCCCGGAAGTTGGAAAAGTCTTGTCCGCAAGGATCAATTTTGTCTCCTTTTTTATGGTTAATCAACATAAATGACCTTTTAGAAATGGATTTTGGTGAAAATTGTACGATTCAGGCGTATGCTGACGATGTCACTGTAATTTTAACAGGTAAAAATATTCTGTTTTTAGAAAATTTGGCGGAAAAAATATTTCAGAAGTTTGAAGTGTGGGCTGCAGAAAACAAACTTACTTTCGACCAACGTAAAACAGAAGCTGTATTGTTCACAAACAAACACAGAGTTCCTGTTGTAAATCTTTTTTTTGGAGGAGAAAAAATTAATATACAACAAAAAGTCCGTTACTTAGGAATTATTTTAGATAGGAAACTTTTATGGACTGATCATGTCTCTTCCCGAGTTACTGCTGCAAAGCAGTATTCGACGAGACTCCTTTGTGCAGCGAAGATGACATGGGGTCTCAAACCACAAGCTTTAAGAAAATTATATAAATCAGTTATAGAAAGTACAATTTTGTATGGGGTATCAGTTTGGTTTTCAGCTCTTAGAAAGAAAAATATTTTACAAATGCTACAGTCTGCTCAAAGAACTTCAATGATAATAATCTCAAAATCTTTCCGTTCTGCCCAAAATGACGTAATTACGGCCATTGCTGGGGTACTGCCAATTTCTTTCCGAGCGACTGAGCTAGCGACATTGCGCTATGCGAAAAAAGGCCGTCCAAGTCACTGGCCAAATTTCACTTCTCCTGAATTCCCCCTTTCTAAACGCTCATCCAATCATAGTACTTTCACTGATGAATCATTAGTAGATATCTTAGGCCTTTCGACAGTACGAGAAATCCATACTTCAACCTTTCATATTAATAGAAAGGCATTGAAAAATATACTTTACGGACGATGGTATGAAGAATTTAAGAATAAAGTTAGTTCTTGGTCAATTCGCTTTTTTGCTTCAACAGAAGATTTATTAGCTGTTTGCAAAGTTCAGCCCTCCTACCATCTAACGCAGATTATTACGGGTCATTGCAGGCTAAATTTCTTTCTTCACCGAATAAACAAAATTGATACGGAGTTGTGCCTTTGCGGTGTAAATGAAACTTGTTCCCATTTTCTTTTTGAGTGCCCTATTTATGCTCGTGAACGTTTAGAATTAATATTTCACCTTAATAGTATCAATGTTCCTTTTCCGTTTAATCTTGATTTGATTTTTAAATTTAGGAATGTTAGAAATATTTTACTGAAATACATAAGAAAAACTAAACGTTTGGATTTGGGGTTATAATCTTATTTTTAAAAAAAAATATGTGGATTTTTTTTTTTATGTCTGATAACGGAATTCATTGTGTATTATTTAGTTTGTCTTTTTGTTTTTGTTTTCTCTTGTTTAGTTAGATTGTATGTACAAAATTATGTGTTTTGTAGTTTATTTTAGATGTTTAGTTTTGTCTCTTTGTTAGTCGTGAAATGCCGTAAGGTTAATTTTTTTTTTTTTTTTCTTTTTCTTTTTGTCCATAGTGTTTAGCTTTAGAATAGAAAGTGAAATACTTTTTGTAAGTTGAATCACTAAATAAATTCATTCAATGTGTAAAATTCTGTATATTGTTTATCTCTGCTGTATAAAGTTTCTTATTTAAAATCAAAACATTTAGTCAAATCATACAAGCCAGGAGTTAATTGGTACTACGTCAAAGTTTTTTCCGTTAGATAGGTTCATGATCGTGTTTATACTAATTATGTAAACAGGCACTTATAATGTTTCATTGCATATACAAAAGCTTTGCGAAAATTCTGAAAGGCAATTAAATTTATTAATAGTCTACTTCGTTGGTAGTTTTCAAACAGGCTATTTGAGACATCTTTTGAAGAAGAAACAAGTTAGTATTTATATAAAAAAAAAGTAGAAGAGCGACTAAACAGGAGCCGTTTATGGAGTAGTAGTAGCAGTAGCTATAGTAGTAGTTGTACTAATAGTAATAGTAGTATTAGTTATAGTAGCAGAAGTAGGTAGCAGTAGTAGTAGTAACATTAGCAGTAGCCCTGAGTGTTTCAACCTAATAATTTCAGCCGTTCTTAAGATATTGCTCATGCCCCATTTTGATTACTAACTTACGTATAGTGCCTTTTGATTTAGTTTTATATCAAAATAAACTTTCCCTGAAAGTTTCTATTTAATGCCCAATTTTATTCCTTGGGTATTACATCTGTGGCATAATGAAAATTAGAGGCCCTTAGACTGTTTTGATTGAGTTCCATAGAAGTATTGCCAATAGTAGTAGTAGCATTTGTAGTAGCAGTAGCGATGAAAATTTCAATTCAATACCCACAGCTGTATCTGAGATAATGCTGACAAATCTTTTTGCCAACCTGCATGCGCCTAGTGCCTTTTCATCTGGGTTTACATACCTTTCAAACCATCCCTGAATGTATTAAATTAACAGCCTATTCAGTGCCTGAGATGTTATATCTTGTGATTTTTGATACTGAGATGTTATCATTTTGACAATTTGGATGCACCTGAACTCTTTTGAGTTAGTTTATCAGTAGCAGTAGTAATGTTAGTTGTACTAGCAGCAGCAATGGTAGTAGTGGTAGTAGTAATAGTAGTTGCACTAGTAGTAGCAATATTAGTTACCCGAAAACTTTTAGCTTAGTACCCTTAACCTTGGCAGCAGTAGTAATCATAGTGGTATGAATAGCAGTAGAAGTAGTGGTAGGAGTAGCAGCAGTAATATTAGTAGTAGTAGTAGCAGTAATGGTACTCACGTAGTGCCAGTTGGTTAGTTCAATATCCCCCTCAACATTCGCTAAAAGCTTTCCCTTATAACCTTAGTCTGCACCATTCCTCTCAACATTGGAGTTTTCATCCTTATAACCTTATCCTTAGTAATCGTAGCAATAGCAACAGTAGTAATATTATACATAGGATGCATTTTGTTTAGTTATCCCCCTCAAAATGCCTTGAATGTTTCAATTTTATGTTCTACGACGATCCTGAGATAATGTTGATATGCTCCTTTGATAGTCTGCATGCACATAGTCCGTTTCCAAGTATTGAAGCCCCCCCCCCGCAACATTCCTTAGAAGCAACAGTAATACTACTACTACTACCAATACTACTACCATTTTACGAGCCATTTTACCCATTTTACAACCACTACTGCTACGTTTTACGAGTCTGGAAAAATTCCAAGAAGGGTTCGAACCCGGTAAAGTTCACCCCCCCCCTTGGATACGGGTTTGGCACTATATTCATGTTCCTGCTACCACTTTTTATGCTGCTACGACTACTGCTAGTATTAATATTAATACTCCTCCTACTAACTAATACTACTACTACTACTACTACTACTACTACTACTACTACTACTACTACTACTACTACTACTACTGCTGCTGCTACTACTACTATTAGTACTACCACTACTACAACTGTCACTACCACAAATACTACTAATACTGCTACTACTATCAATTCTACTACTACAACTACAGCTACTACTACTACTACTACTACTACTACTACTACTACTACTACTACTACTATTACTACTACTACTACTACTACTACTATTACTACTACTACTACTATTACTACTACTACTACTACTACTACTTATACTCCTACTAATACTACTATTACTAGTACTACTACTACTACTATTATTACTACTACTACTATTATTACTACTACTACTACTAAAATCACTACAGCTACTACCACTACTATTACTAATAATCCTACTAATAATTCAGTTTTTCATCATCATTTCACTGGATTTGGGAAAATTGGCTCCTACTTTGACCCCCCCCCCCCTGCAAAGCATTTTGACGAAATTACGCCACTAATTGGGGGATGGACTTGGTGCTCTACTAAGAATGTAGTTGCAAACCATGAACTAGATGATCTCTGTTCCCTTTTGAATCAAAATGCTTTTTAAATTTAAAAATAAGTGCATCACATTTACAAGGTGTTCATTACGAGGTATTCTTGCAAACCTACAATTTAGGCTTTCGGACCATAATTATTACAATGATACCGTTTTATACTTCCAAGCTTTTCCACTTAAGGAATGGCACCAAAAGCGTTGTTTTTATTGCTGTATGACACTTACGGATGGTAGAATTGACAAAACGTACGTAGATATGAGCAATAGGTTTCAAATGAGCTATTAAGCATCACTATCCCCAGCTTTTCCACTTCATATGTGGCACCAAAAGTGCTGTTTTTATTCTCATTTGGAACTTGTTGATATTGGAATTTATACGACTAACGTAGATATGAGAAATAGGCTTTTGAACGAGCCATTTAGCATCTCTTCATGATGTTCTGCTACCCCGCTAGCACTTGAAAAACAAGAGCTGAGAGCTCGTATGGCACTTGTGACGAGGCAAGAAGAGCTAAGAGCCAAGAGCTCATATGGTATGAGCTCTAACAAAATTCTAAGAATCAATAGATTGATTTAAAAAGAAAATCAGAGGCTTAATGCCGGTCGGGATTTAAAATAAAAGCTCTGAGTCACGATGTCCTTCTAAATATCAAAATTCATTAAGTTCCGATCACCAACTCGTAAGTTATAAATACCTCATTTTTTCTAGTTTTTCCTCTCCCTTTAGTAAATTTTCACCGGGATTGGATTGTCTAGAGTATATTTCTGTGGGGGGGGGGGTATTTCTCCGTGGAGTTAGGGCCAGATATACTGGGATTCTTTTAAAAAGTGATCAGAGATTAAATATAAAAAAAAACAAATTTTTCAACTGAAAGTAAGGAGCAACATTGAAACTTAAAACGAACATAAATTATTATGTATATGTAGGGGATTGCCTCATCTTAAACACCTCGCTCTTTACGCCAAAGTTTGAGTTTCTCTCAATTCTTTCAGAACGACACCTGAAGCACAGGAGTCGATTAGTTAGAACAATAAGAATTTTTTTCAGTACTAAAAAGCCTTAGCGTTAAGAGTGAGGTGTTAAGGAGGAGGCAACCCCCTTCATATTCTTAATGATTTTGGTTGGTTTTAAGTTTTAATGTTGCTCCTTACTTTCCGTTGAAAACATTTGTTTTTATTTAATTATTATGCAGAACGAATTTCATTTCATGACATTGGAATACTATAGAATATATGAGCAGAAGGAACAAAATTTATCAAACTGACAAAAAATTAATTCGCTTTAATAACTGGGCACAATATTAATCCTTACAAAGACTTTTCTAGTAATAATTTATTTTGGTAAGTTAAGTTTTTAAAGACTGTTTCTGGAATTGGGAGAAAATTACTTTCTATAAGAAAGGATACCAATTTTCACTTTGGTAAGTATGCATAAAAATTGAATATGACAAGGTTTCCTTACCTGTTCTTTTCTTATGGGAATCATTAGAGTTATAATTTTCTAAGGAAAAGGGGAGCAACAAGTGCTTTAAATTTATCAGAAATACTAATAACAACATTAAAAAAATACATTTTATTACATTCTATTACAAATCTTAGTTTTGCTTTTGAGATTAACATTTGATAGTTTCAGTAAACAAATGCATAAATATTCAATTCAGTCTGACAAAGATTCTTATTTACAACCATTTTAAGAAGGCAAATTATAGAGAATATTTTTGTATGAAATGAGAAATTAGGTGCAATATTGATTTTATATAAAACATGTTAGTAAAATAATATAACAAGTTTTATTTTTTTTTATTTTATGCCTAAAAACGAGAAAATTATCCTTGAATAAGTACACAAAACTTGCTTAATTAGGTATGCAAAGTAATTAATATTTCCTTAGCGGAAAAAAAGGAGTGGGTTACTTTTGTTTATTAGAAATAAATAGTAAATTTACTTTTGGAAATATAGATTTTTGGATGAAAAAATGATGATAGTTATTAATTCTTAATATAATCTACACTGAAAATAGTAGCGGCGAATATGTGCTATAAATTCATGTTTTAATTATAATTCTTGAATTAGAACTCTGTAAAAAGGAAGTAAAATATTTATTTTGGTATTTGTATGACAAACGCCCTACCGTTCAAGTTATTCATCCATTGACGCATTATAGAACAGGCTATTTTCGTTAGTTTCTTTAGCTTAGCGTGAGGCATGACAAAGAGAAGTGTCAGAATATAAGGAAAATATATAATTTGGGCTATATATTGGCACATTAGGGGGTGGAGGATGTGAGTGAAGTATATAGACAGTGTGCAGTTAGAAAACAATTCTTACTATATAATATGCTGAATAGTTGTAACTAACACATTAGGCATGCAGACCCGCTATACTTTCTCCATGCCATTGTGCAAATATATAGCCCAAATTGTTTTTAAAGTATTATATTTTTATCTCACTTTGGTATATTTCATTAGGATTGAGTATCAGAGAAACATATTAGAAGAATATTAGGTAGGGCGTTTGTCATGCAAGTACCTTTATTTTTTTAAGCGTGTTTTATTAAAAGTTAGGTATTAGGTATTTATTTTTGTGCCAATTTTATTAGGAAGAAAAGATATGAAAGCCTAGGGAATAAGAAATTACATTTAGAATTATTTTTATTGAAGCCAGATATTTAATTTGAATGTAATACGTTGTTCGGCCAAGAACAAAAAAGTTCCGTTATATTTTCCGCAATGAGAACCGACCCAACCCTAGAAGTCTAGACAAATGTCACACAAGTAGCTGAGAAAATTCTTCTAAGACTTATAACTATATTCTTTCTGAAATGAATACAAAAATCTTGTTTACTGAACTGTTGTTACTACTTCTACCAATATGTCATTGTAGCGTTAAGCCACCCAATGCCACCACAGCAGATCCAAGAAACTGGTCCTCACTCCCCCATCAGTTTAGAGTGCCTCGGACATTGAAACAAAAACATTTTTCGGCCCCTGAACCCACCTTAAGTCTATTCCCACTTGAAAAGGCGATTTCTAAGATTATTCTTTGATTATTTCAAAATTACAAAGTTTTTAGAGCAGTAACACATTTTCCTTAGCGCTGTCATGTTTAACCATGAAAATAAAGAAGAATAATCGATTCATTAAATTAGACTGCCCTTTTCTTCCACAAAAATTTAAACATTAAGAATCTCCTAATTCCTAGAGGCAATAGCACCTTCATCAGAATGCTACACTAAAATCTAATCTAACCTAACTTGACCTAACCTTTTTTGATCAAAAAAGCCAAATTAAGATTATGCTTTGAAAATATGTAACTTATTTCTCCTGATTGTTCACTCACGATTTTTTTTTAAATTAGGTACCAGCTACTGCCAAAAACTCCGTAACTTTTTGTTTTACCGTTTAAACAATTACATTTTTCCTGGTACTCGTTGAGTACTGAGCCTTACTCGTTGCTTCCTCCCGTGGACTTCGTATTTCCTTTTAGTAATTTCTTGTCACCACTTTTGTTATTCCAACCCAGGATATTCTCTTTTTTTATTTAGCCCCAATTTGACTGCTAAAGACTACAAATTATAAGTGCCTATTGTCCTTCCTGCGCGAAACGTTTCTTAACAGTCCCAATGGCGCCAGATTTCAATAATATTGGGTGGCGAGGAGGGAGGGCAAAATTTTGTTTCAAAATCGGAGGGGAGGATAATTTACCATTTCTAGAAAACTAGAGGGGGAGGAAAACCTAGGCCTGATGCCACTAAGGTGGGCTAAACTTCGTTTTGTAAAGTAAGGACACATTTATTTACTTTATCACATATTAAAAAAATTATTCCCTTGATTCACTCATAAAAAGTTGAAAAGTATAAGTGTTCTTTAAAAGTCATTCTCTTAAAAAAATTGTTTTAATTTCTAATGAGAAAGGAACAAAGGAGTACATTAATTTTAAATTTAATTCCTTGAAGCCGTTTGTTCCCATGAGCTTCCTTTATAAAGGTAGGCAAATACTGAAAAATCTGAAATTGATCACTTTTGTTTAGGCCTGCTTTGAAGTTATAAAAGACGACAAAATAATACGTTTGAAATGAGTTTTTCCAAATGAAATGTAAATTGTTTGTTTGCAACCAACTTTTATTTGCTAAAAGACTGATTTCAAAAGTCTGATAACTTCAAATTAAGAATATCACGATGCGAAACTGATTTAATAACAGTGAAATAAATTTTGTTTGTAATAGTGTTTGATTCAAAAGTTTGCGATTCTTAAATATTGTTTGATTTAAAATTAATAAGAACGAATGATATATAAGACTTGGGACAAAATATTGCCAGGAACAAAAAATACCAATTTTTGAAAGCATGAAATGGAAATATGTCATTGAAAGTTCTTCAAAGTTTGAAGTTGACATCAATTTCACATTTTTTAAAATCATTTTGAGTACTGGAGGAAAATATTTATCGTTCTTACTCATTTTTTCAAGTGCCATATTTGTCAACAAATTGAAAAAACTGTGTTGTATTTTGGAATTCCCATGCAACTGACCAACAATCAAATCAACCCCGTTTAACTTAACCCTAATTCAACTCAACCCCATGCAACTCAATCTTATTTGAGTCAACCCTCGTGCATTTTAACCCCTGTTTAACTCAACCGTCATACAGCTCAACCCTATTCAACCTCAATTCTCGGTCAAATCATCCCTTGCGCAATTCAACCCTCATGTAAATCAACCCAACTTAGTTCATCCCAATTTGTCCCAACTCTAATGCAACTCAATCCCCATTTATTCCAACTCCATTGAACTCAACCGCAAACCAATCCAACCTATACTAACCTAAGATTTGAATGGGGGTTGATTTAAACGGGCTATTAATTGCATGGGCTTTGGGATAGGTGGGGCTGAATTAAATGGGGTTGAGCTGCATGGATTTGAATTGGATAGAGCTTGAGCTGCATGGGGGCTCCCTTGAATGGGGTATAGTTAAATGAATATTGAATTGCACGAGGTTGAGTTGAGTCGGGCTGAATTGACTGGGATTCAGCTACATTGGAGTGAGCTGAATGGAGGCTAAGTTATATAGCGGTTGAGATGAACGAGGGTTAAGTTAAACAGAGTTTGAATTACAAGAACACTGCATTTTACGCTTCGTGGTTTTGGTTGAAAGATCAAACTAGGAATCATAGCAATTAGGATCAACTAGGATCAAACTAGGGATCAAACTAGGAAGTAGCAACACATTTAGGAACTATTTACCACAGTCTAGTCTGTATTGTGGATAAATGAATCCCAAGAGAAAATTTTCCCCTGTTTTATTTTTTTAGCCTCCATTAGATAGAGCAGAAATTAATTTCCAATTACCCTGAATAAGTACATGTACAATTGAAAAAGTGTAGCATATTAAGTTTATCAACATTAGTTGCACAAGTTTATTAACTTTAGTTGCACCCGGGTAAGGCTTTAGCTGCTAAATATGCCGTTTTTAAACAGACTTTAATAAATTGTTTGACAAAACACTTTACTTTCAGGCTCTTTTCACCAAAATGCGAAATCAATTGAATAGCAGACTAGCCTTCAAAAGCTAAAGCAGAATAGATTTTCAATTAGGTTGTTCTTGCGCGATAACATGGATCATGGGTCATGGGTAGCGCAATAGCTCTGCCAAAGTAAAGAGCGATGTGGGCACAATGTATTATTATAATTTTTTTTAGACCAGGGCACTTCATGTGAAATGAGTTGCCGCATGAACTTAAAAATGGCTCATTTGATTGGAAATCAAAAGGGCTTATGTCCTTTTTAATGGTCAAAACTGATTAGAGGGCAATCAGCCCCCTCCCCGCCCGTCTATTCCCCAAACATATATAATCAACGTTTTGAGATTTTTCTCAAAACGTTGAGGTATTTTTCTCAACGTAGTTAAAAGGTCCAAAATTATGTCTTTAAGGATGACGACGCCCATCCCCCACAGCCCTAAAGGCAAATGTTGTAAATTATGTCCTTTATAATAGTCGGGAGTGATTGAAGGACAACCACCCCCACCACGGACATTATTTCCACAGATACACTGTGTTCATTGTAGTTGAAAGGTGCAGTAATTATATCTTTGAGGATGACAACCCACACAACCTTCAGGGTAAGGGTTAAAAGCTATGCCCCGGGGACGTATAAGGTTTTCATGGAAAGGGTGGTAATATAAACTTTGAAGAGGACTCATTACTTTGAAAATCCGAAGTTCTAGTGGCCTTTTTAAGAGTCAAAGCGATCGGAAGGCAGATAGCCCCTCCCCGTCACGGCCTAATTTCTCCAAATGCATCCCATAGAAATTTGGAGACAGCTATTTGTTCAAAAACAGTCCAAAGATCACAAAACAAGGCCTTTGGATTTGAAAAAAAAAAAAACAGAAACTGAGGGCAAGGGTTATGAGCTATACTCTGGGGGCATATAAGATATTTATGGAATGGGTAGTTGTGTGAACTTTAGAGGAAGCTCATTTGACTGTAAATTTAAATTTCTAGTTCCCAATTAAGAGTAAAAATGATGGAGGGCAACTAGATCACCTCCAGAGGGCCTCTTTTCCCCTAACTTATTTGATAGAAACTGTACGATAACCATTTTGTTAAAAATAGTAAAGTAGCATATAGAAATGCCTCCAGGGTGGACACAACGAACCAAAGCCGCGGGACAAAGGTTTTAAGTTATACCCTAGGGGCATATACGGTTGTTATTGAATGAGCGGTCATATAAACCTTGGATAGAGCTCATTTGATTAAAACTTTGGTAAACTGAGGGTAAACCGCCTCCTCTCCCAAGACAATCATTTTCCATAACAGATATCCAATCAAAATTTATAGACATTTGTTTTCTTCCGTATGGGTTGAAACATCTAGCAATTATGTCTTTGGGACGTCAACCCCCTCACAGCCCCAAAGGCCAGGGCTTTGAGTTAGGCAATTCGTTCACTGTTTACATATAGTATACGGTATTGAGAAAGGTAAGCACGTTTGACCCATACTTTCCGAAAAGACTAAGGGCATTCAGGTGAGTCTTTCAGAGAAGGTGAAGAAAGAAAAATTCTTCTCTGAAATTCTTCAGAGAAGAATTCAAAACAGGTTACGTGTATACGGGTTGTCAAAAGGGCGTAACCCAAGATTGACTGAGTATAGATAGATAGATAGATAGGTGTATTTCAAAAATTGACTGATTGACTGAGTATATTAGTTTAAAATTTTCAAGAAATGATAAGGAAGATGATCAAAAAGGTAATATTTGCACGTTACCACTACTACAACTACCACCACTACTACTACTACTACTACTACTCCTAATACAATTAAAGTATTGAGGACGGCAACCAACCCCCCCCCCCCCTCACGGCCAACTTTCCCCAAATATATCCGATAGAAATTTTGAGAAAACAGTCTAAAGATCACATAACAAAACCCCTCTTGGGTTGACAAAACCCCTCAGAGTCCGAGGGTAAGGTTATAAGCAATCCCCTGGGGGCATATAGGGTTTCTATGGAATGGGTGGTTGTGTGAACTTTCGAGGAGGCTCATTTGGTGGAAAATCTGAAGCTTTAGTTCCCCTTTAAGACTTAAAAGTAATGAATGTAACAAGGCCCCTCCATGATACCCTCTTTTTCCCAAGTGTATCCGATCAAAATTATAAGATAGCCGTTTTGTTCACAATAGTGTAAAGAGCATACAACAATGCCTCAGGGGTGGACACAATCCCTCCTCCAGGGACTAGAAGTAAGGGTTTTAAGTTATGCTTCGGGGCATTTAAGGTTTTTATTGAATGACTTGACTTTATTAAACAAGAAACGATATACATAAATCTTACACAAAGGAGACTGGGAGGCAACTCGTTTTGTCTCCTTTAACAATAGAAAAAGAAAAAATAAGAAAGAATTACACCTCAATAACTCACACGGAGTACATAGAAAGAGAGAAAGAGAGAGAGAAGAAGCGGAAAAAAATCGACTCATGAAGACACGGATGGGACTTATAAACTAATTTATAAGTAAATCACTTTATATTCAGTCCCCACTACTATAGGCAGAAAGAACTATCTCTTTCAATTTCTTTTTCAAACAGTTCGTGGTAACGAACTGTCAAACAGTCCGTGGTAACGAACTGTAGTAAGGAGCGACCCGGCTCAATGGTAACCAAAACTCTAAAAAATGAAAATTTGATATTAATAGAATCGCATTTTACTGCTGAATTTAAATATATAAGTTTAATCATATTTAGTCTAACCCATCAAAAGTTACGAGCCTGAGAAAATTTACCTTATTTTAGAAAATAGGGAGAAACAACCCCTAAAAGTCATAGAATTTTAACAAAAATCACACCATCAGATTCAGCGCATTAGAGAACCGTATTGTAGAAGTTTCAAGCTCCTATCTACAAAAATGTAGAATTTTGTATTTTTTGCCAGAAGGCAGATCACGGATGCATGTTTATTTGTTGTTTTTTTTTCCCCAGGGGTGATCGTGTCGACCCAGTGGTCCTAGAATCTTACGAGAGGACTCATTCTAAAGGAAATGAAAAGTTCTAGTGCCCTTTTTTAGTGACCAAAAACATTGGAGGGCAACTAGGCCCCCTCCCACGCTAATTATTTTGCCAAAGTCAACGGATCAAAATTCTGAGATAGCCATTTTATTCAGCGTAGTCAAAGAATCTTGTAACTATGTCTTTGGGGACGACTTACTCCCCACAGTTCCCGTGGGAGGGGCCACAAGTTGCAAAGTTTGACCAGTGCTTACATATAGTAATGGTTATTTGGAAGTGTACAGACGTTTTCAGGGGGATTTTTAGGTTGTGGGGGGAGGAGGGTTGATAAGAGGAGGATATGGTAAGGGAACTTCCCTTGGAGGAATTTGTAATGGGGGAAGAAAATTTTCATGAATGGAGCGCAGGATTTTCTAGCACTATTGAAAAAATGAAAAAATAAATATGAAAAAGTTTTTTCAACTGAATGTAAGGAGAAGCATTAAAACTTAAAACGAACAGAAATTATTACGCATATAATGGGCTCACCTCCTCCTAATATCTCGCTCTTTATGCTAAATCATTTTTAGTAGTTTCAACTATTTATTTTACGGCTTTTGTGATTCAGGGGTCATTCTTAAGAAATTGGGAAAATTTAAGCTTTAGTGTAAAGAGCGAGGTACTGATGAGGGGGTGAACCCCTTCATATACGTAATAAAGCATGAGAATACAGAAGTTCGTTACGTAAGCTAATTTGTAAGTTATGTATATCTTATTAAAACATTCGAAAAAAAGTAAAAGTTCTAGTTGCCTTTTTAAGTCACCAAAAAATCGGAGGGCAACTAGGCCGCCTCCCCCGCTCCTTTTTTTCTCAAAATCATTTGATAAAAACTATGAGAAAGCCATTTAGCCAAAAAAATAAATATGCAAATATCGTTTTAATTATTCATCTGCGGAGAGCCAAAATCAAAACATGAATTGATTCAAAAACGTTCAGAAATTAAATGAAAAAAAAAAGTTTTTTTTTTAACGGAAAGTAAGGAGCGACATTAAAACTTAAAACGAACAGAAATTATTTCGTATATGAAAGGGGCTGCTTCCTCATCAACCCCCTGCTCTTTACTCTAAAGTTTTTTACTGTTTTAAAAAAGTAGAGTTAAGAGAAAGAGTCAAACTTTAGCGTAAAGAGCGGGGCGTTGATGAGGAAGCAGCCCCTTTCGTATACGAAGTAATTTCTGTTTAAGTTTTAATAGGTTTTAAGTTTTAATAAGTTTTAAGTTTTAATGTCGCTCCTTACTTTCCGTTAAAAAAACTTGTTTTTTTTTTATTCAATTTTGTTAAAAGTCGCTCTCAGGAAAAGTGCTAACGTGTTGATCAGGATAAAACTGAATTTTCGTTGTTAAGCAACAAAGGGTCCCCATGAAGACCATTCGAAAGAGCATAAAAAATTATGCTAAATGGCAAAATGTAGTTTAAATGTTTCTTCTTAAGGAATAGTATGATTTTGTCTTTCAGATCACGTAGCGCTTTACTGAAAGCATTTCAGAGCTCAATATACGTAGCCAACTGCACTTGAAACTTTAGCCAAGTGTAGCAAGCACAAAAAACGAAGGTATATAAGAAATATAGGAAATTACGAGTTGAACTTGAATAAAACTTGAAACCTCAGAATATTGAACATTTATTGAGATCACATTTTTGGGGTTAGTATGAAGTAAGCCGAAAACAATCATAAGAATTTGTAATGGCAAGATACTAATTTTTTGCCATTTATATGACTTTTTGGTTACAAAAGCAAAATTTTTCAAATGAATCCTTATTGATACGAATTAGCAAAAATGTAGCCGGTGGGATATGTATTTCTTGAAATTTAGGAGGAACTTTGTTGTTTTTTTCAAAATAATTTTTCAAATTTCAAACTACACTGTAAACAATTACACTGTGAACAGTAAACATTGTAAACGATACTTTTTTGAATTTTCAAATAATATATAAACACCAGCAAAAAAAACCTAAGAAAATTTATGCATAACAAATTGAAAAAAAAAAACATTTTGGCATTTCAGGCAGACCTAAAGGAATCACCTTCTTCGGGCATACTTTTTAGTTCTTAATTTATAAAACTTACTAAACTTTATACTTTAGCAAATAAACAGGAGTGTCTAAAACGGAAGCTCTTATCATGCTTAGATAGAAAAAAAGATAATTTATAAGGATACATAGTAAAATTAAATTTTAAATATCATTTTTTTCAAACAAAATTAAGAAACAGCATTACAACTTAAAACAAGCTCCTATATAATATGGGATTTGCTACCGCTCCCCAGGTATCCACCATATGGATAATATGGGGGTCAAGTTCATTTGTGACGCAAACAAATGTTATATTGAGATTCAGAATGCAAGTCTGGGTGTATATTTGCACATAACGGGGTAGGGTTATATACTCTATAAACATATGGGTTCTAAGAAATTCATGAATTTCTTAGAAAAACTGGAAAAACAAGGAAAGAGGAGGAGATAAAGGTTTTCCCTCTGAAAATGTGTTAACTATACTTATTCTGCCTATTACTGATTAAGAATTGTTTTCTTAGCATATTTTTTTATGTTACAACCACAGAAGAGAGAATAATGAGGACTTCTTTCCCAAGACAGTGAACCAACAAAACATATTTGAATATTTCGGCCCTAATTCTGAGGGCCGTCTTCAGCAAATAAAATAATAAACAATAAAACACTACAATAAAAGCTCTCGGCTAAAAATCCACTTTTTTTTAAATAGCCTTGGCATCATTACTTCTTAAACAAAAGTTCAGCTACGACTGTGTGATAAAAGCTAACATTTTACAAGCTAAAAAGGTTCATTCATTGAACTAACTGTATTTATTAAAAATTGAAATACTGAACCAGTACTGAACTAGTTTTCAAGGTTACAACATATAAACTAACCGGATTATCTTTTTACATTGTTCATGATCTGAGCTAGCTACTGCTTTGAATTAAATGTGCTGTTACGAAGAAACTTGCAATTACTGAAATAAGTTTTGCAAATCGGGACTGAAATTTTTTGGAGGATTATTTTTTGTGGAATTGGCAAATTGTAGGCCCTCTTTGGGAAAGTGCACTGCTCAGTGATACGCAGGAAAGTCTTTTAGGCCTACTTTACACAGGTTGGATTGGAATACACTTGGATGCAATAGGGGGGCTCGGCTCTCACTTAAAGGTGAGTCTTTTTGCTCTGTTTATCGACTTCTAAAAATGAGATACTGTTAATGATGCAGCGTTTCAAGCAGTTTGATGTTGCGCTAGCTAAATTCAAGAACTACCCCCTATGGCCCGTGAAAATTATGCAAATAGGAAAGGATTCGCAGGGAAAGCCCACTTATCTGGTCTTTTGTTACGGTAGTCATGATGAATTTAGGTTAATAGATGCGAATCTTCAAGAATACAACCTAAAACGAAAGATTCATCCACGCCTGCTGTCGAAAAAGCATTTGTGGAACTTGATAATACCCCTGAAATTTTTGAAACTCTTTCTAAGACTTTTTTAGTCCTGAAAGCAAATGATAAATTAGGGTCTAAGTCAGTCAAACAGTTCGGGTTACGAACTGTAGTAAGGAGCGACCCGGCTCAATAGTAACCGAAACTCTAAAAAACGGAATTTTGATATCAATAGTCATATCAAAAGAATTTCATTTTAATGCTGGTTTTAAATATATAAATTTCATCAACATCAGTTATACCCTTCAAAAGTTACGAGCCTGAGGAAATTTACCTCGTTTTAGAAAATAGGGGAAAACACCCTCTAAAAGTCATATAATTTTAACGAAAATCACACCAACAGAATCAACGTATCAGAGAACCTTATTGTAGAAGTTTCAAGCTCCTATCTACAAAAATGTGTAATTTCGCATTTTTTGCCAGAAGACACATCACGGATGCGTGTTTATTTGTTTTTGTTTGTTTGTTTGTTGTTTTTTTCCCCAGGGGTGATCGTATCGACTCAGTGGTCCTAGAACGCCGTGAGAGAGCTCATTCTAACGGAAGTTAAAAGTTCTAGTGCCCTTTTCAAGTGACCAAAAAAATTGGAGGGCCCCTAGGCCCCCTTCCACGCTAATTTTTTCCCCAAAGTCATCGGATCAAAATTCCGAGATAGCCATTATATTAACCATAGTCAAAAAACCTAATAAAAATGTCTTTAGGGACGACTTACTCCCCCGCAGTCCCCGTGGGAGGGGCTGCAAGTTACAAACTTTGACCTGTGTTTACATATAGTAATGGTTACTGGGAAGTGTACAGACGTTTTCAGGAGAAATTTTTGGTTTAGGGGGAGATTTGAGGGGGAGGAGTTACGTGGGAGGATATTTCCATGGAGAAACTTCTCATGGGGGAAGAGAATTTCAATGAAGGGGGCGGAGAATTTTCTAGCATTATTTGAAAAAACAATGACAAAATAAATATGAAAAGCTTTTTCTACTGAAAGTAAGGAGCAGCATTAAAACTTAAAACGAACACAAATTATTACGCATATGAGGGGTTTGCCTCCTCGTTATACCTCACTCTTTACTCTAAAGTATTTTTAGTAATTTCAACTATTTATTCTACGGCCTTTGTGATTCAGAGGTCATTCTTAAGGAATTGGAACAAAAATTTAAGCTTTAGCGTAAAGAGCGAGGTATCGACGAGGGTTGAACCCCCTCATATACGCAATAAAAACAAACGAATATAGAAGTTCGTTACGTAAGTTAATTCGCAAGTTACATATATTTTTTACCAATGAAAACGTTTGTAAAAAATTAAAAGTTCTAGTTGCTTTTTTAAGTAATCAAAAAATTGGAGGGCAACTAGGCCTCCTCCTTCGCTCATTTTTCACAAAATCTTCCGATTAATTGCAATTAATTAATATGCAAATTTCATTTTAACTATTTATGTGCGGAGAGCCAATATCAAAGAATGCATTAATTCAAAAACGTCCAGAAATTAAATAAAAAAAAACTAGTTTTTAAAAATAAAAGCAAGGAGCAACATTAAAACTTAAGACGAACAGAAATTACTCCGTATATGAAAGGGGCTTCTCCTCCTCAACGTCCCGCTCTTTACGCTAAAGTTTCTTACTGTTTTAAAAGTAGAGTTAAGAGAAAGAGTCAAACTTTAGCGTAAAGAGCGGGGCGTTGAGGAGGAAAAGCCCCTTTCATATACGGGGTAATTTCTGTTCGTTTTAAGTTTTAATGTTGCTCCTTACTTTCATTTAAAAAAACTTGTTTTTTTTATTTAATATTTGTATAGAGTGATGGTGACTCACTTATTAAATCAAGTAGTTTATATTTATTGGCAATCTCAGGAAGTTCATATCTTAAACTTGATCTTTCATTTTTAATAAAAGGAAAAAGATACTTGTTCCTTGCTCTTGATAAATGACTATGTTTATTTTCAACCAAGAGTTTCAACGCCCCGCTCATTACGCTAAAGTTTGACTCTTTCTCTCAACTCTTCTTTTTGAAACAGTAAAAAACTTTAGCGTAAAGAGCGGTGCGATGATGAGGAAGCAGCCCCTTTCATATACGAAGTAATTTCTGTTCGTTTTAAGCTTTGATGTCGCTCCTTACTTTCATCTAAAAAAACCTGTTTTTTTATTTAATTTCTAAACATTTTGGAATCAATGCATGTTTTGATTTTGGCTCTCCGCAGAGGAATAATTAAAACGAAATTTGCATATTTTTTTTTTTTTTTTTTTTTAGCTAAATGGCTTTCTCATAATTTTGATCGAATGATTTTGAGAAAAAAGAGCGGATGAGGAAGCCTAGTTGCCCTCTGATTCTTTGGTTAATTAAAAAGGCAACGTTAATAGGCAACATGGTTAATTAAGAATGACCCCTGAATCACAAAAGCCGTAGAATAAATAGTTGAAATTACTAAAAATACTTTAGCGTACAGATCGAGGTATTAGGAGGAGGTTAGCCCCTCGTATGGGTAATAATTTCTGTTGGTGTTAAGTTTTAATGCTGCTCCTTACTTCCAGCTGAAAAAAATTTTTTCTTATTTATTTTTTCATTGTATTTTTTTAATAATGCTAGTAAATAACGCTCCCTTCATGGGAATTTTCTTCCCCCATGACAAATTCCTCGACGGAAAGTTCCCCTAGCATATCCCCCTCTTTTCACCCCCTCCCTTCAACCAAAAAATCCTCCTGAAAACGCCTGTACACGTTCCAATAACCATTACTATATGTAAGTCCTGGTCAAAGTTTGTAACTTGTAGCCCCTCCCACGGGGACTCTGGGGGAGTAAGTCGTCCCCAAAGACATAGTTATAAGGTTTTTTGACTACGCTGAATAAAATGGCTATCTCAGAATTTTTATCCGTTGACTTTGGGAAAATAATTAGCGTGGGAGGGGGCCTAGGTATCCTCCAATTTTTTGGTCACTTAAAAAGGACACTAGAACTTTTCATTTCCGTTAGAATAAGGCCTCTCGCAACATTCTAGAACAACTGGGTCGATACGATTACCCCTGGGGATAAAAAAAACAAAACAAGCAAACAAATAAACACGCGTCCGTGATCTGCCTTCTGGCAAAAAATACAAAATTCCACATTTTTGTAGATAGGAGCTACTTCTACAGTAGGGTTCTCTGATACGATGAATCTGATGGTGTGATTTTCGTTAAGATTCTATGACTTTTAGAGGGTGTTTCCCCCTATTTTCTAAAATAACGCAAATTTTCGCAGGCTTGTAACTTTTCATGGGTAGAACTAAACTTGATGAAACTTATATATTTAAAATAAGCATTAAAATGCGATTCTTTTGATGTAGCTTTTGGTATCAAAATTCCATTTTTTAGAGTTTCGCTTACTATTGAGCCGGGTCGCTCCTTACTACAGTTCGTTACCACGATCTGTTTGATTTCTTGTTTCCCTGAAGCATACAGGATTTGTCCTTATCACCCTGAAGCTGGATTTTGATAAATCTATCCGTAACTCAAGTAGCTCAAATCGGATATTAAATCCAAGGTGGGAAAGTAAGGTATCAACATGGTCTTTAGCCCTTGGTTTAGATTCACTTTTAATGTTCCATATAATAACATTCCTTCTTCTATTCTTGTTTTCTAACGCAAGGACTCTAGATGCTAATTCACCCAAACCAGGCTTCTTTTCAATTTGGTTTCGTAATGCTGATATTTCCTGCTTGATACTAGATAGTTCATTTTCTTGGGCCGCTCTTGCTAATTCTAGATCTTCCACGCGACATTTTAGGGACTCTAAACTAGATTTAATGTCAACGATTTCCATTTTGATTTCTAAGACATCATTTTTGGTTGCTTTGACTATTCCAAGGATTTTATCTAACTTTGAGATATTATTAGTCGACTCTGTGGATCCTCTTGAATCCTCTAAATCACTTTGTCTTGATCGCTTCCCGCTTTTCTTAACCATATTTATATTCAATAATGTTTATAATTTTCAAAAAATAGAAAAAAACGACCGCCCAAGATAATTCACATCCGATTTTGTACAGCGCTCGCAAAAATGATGCTACTACTCCGAATTTATTGAAAAAATATCAAAGAATTTACTTGTTAGAGTTAATCCGGCTGAAAATTGTATAGTGCAAACACAGATGTTCACTGAAGGAATGTTAGTTCAGTAACGGGTGGGCGCATAAACTTGGATTGGATTGGATTCATTTGATTAGAAGTCGGAGGATCTAGTGCCCTTTTTAGGAGTCAAAAGTAAATGAAGGGCTATCAGCACCTCCTCCACAACCCTATCATTCCCCAAGACACATCCAATTAAAATTTTAAGAGAGCCATTTTGTTCAGCATTGTTGAAAGGTGCAGTAATTATATCTTTGAGGATGCCAATCTCCCCAGAGTCCTTAGTCCAAGGACTGTACGTTATATGATTCCTTCATGGTTAATATAGAGTATATGTGATTGAGAAAGGACGTAACTCGTGAACGATTGGGTATATTAATTTGGAACGTCCAGAAAATGATAAGGGAGATTATTAAAAAGAGAATATTTGCATGCTACCGCTACTACTACAACTACTACCACTATTCCTGCTACCACTACTGCTATTACTACCCCACTACTTCATTCACAATATTGTTAGAAAATTTACTACTATTGCTTATACAAATGCTACTATTATGACTACTACTATAGCTGTGCCTAAGGGTATGAAGGTGAAATTTTCAAGGAATTTTTGGCGGAGGGGGGGTGTGAACTTAATCGCAACACACCGTCCGTATGCAGGTTGTCAAAAGGACTTAACAGTAATATCTTAGGAACAGTTTGGTGTGTGAAGTTGAAACCAACAGCGCTTGTTGTGGGGGATGTTGAACTACGCAAATGAAAACGTTTGCATCCTAATGTTGCTACTTCTATTCATGGTACTACTACTGCTACTATTATTACTACTTCTACTGCTACTGCTGCCACTAAAGCTAAGGCTACGCCTATTAATTCTGCTGATACTAGTGCTACTACTCCTACTAAAACCAAAGGTACTTAGGCGAAAAGTTGGAAGTATTGAAACTGTATGGGACTGAATCGCTACTATGCAATTAATTTGAAGCTTTCAAGGAGTTTTTAGGCGGATGTTGAACTAAATGAAAACGTTCTAGTGCCATTTTTAAGAGTCAAAAGAGATTGAATTTTGAAAAGGGCGACTCTTAAAATTTTTACTTTACTGAAAAAAAAAATGCCTATAGATTGTCAGTCTAATATAGGTATAATGATTTTTATTTCTTAAAGTTTCAATATTTTTTTTTCTTAAAGTCATAAAAGTGAAAACATTTAAAATGCATTTTGCATTCTAACCGCATGAAAATTTGAACTTCTTCTTGATGGCATGGCGTCACCCTCCATTTGATACAACCGCTTTGGAATTATAAATTCTTCGTTAAAAGCTCTCACCTATTTCGACCGTTTTTGTGGCAAGATATGTCAATATGGCATTAACATATTTATGTAGAGAAATATTACTGGTTTAGTTAATTTAAAAAAGGCAGATAATCTTTGAAATTTTTACTATAGTTTTTTATGGTTTGCAATATTTCTCCGAAGAGATCCGTTAGGTTAATAAAAATCCCATTATTTAAACGATGTTTAAGGCGTTCTATAACAGCTTTATCGGGTCTAAAAATACATTGGCTATATGAAGGTGGTTCAAAATCCCCTTCAGGGGTTTGCGATGAATGTGCCGCTAAATTGATTTTGTGATAAATTTGTCCAGCAACTTTGAAGCTAACAACATAACAATTATTGATGATCTGATCGTCACTTACGCTGAATGAAGATAAAGCAAACCATGAGTTTAACTTTCGGATTTTTTTTGTGAACTACTTAGAGTGCTGTGATGTCTTATAAAAGGCCGAACCATTTCATTTGGAAATTGTGGAGGTTCCAAGTACAATTTGACCAAGCAAGCAGTAAACTTCAAATAATTCATCTTTGTTGGCTACTCTTTCCTCGGGAAAATGGAGAACTCCACACTGAATGCATACAACCCTGAAGGGCCTCCATGACTTTTAATTTACAATTGCGTAGTTTATTCTGTCTTCATAGGTTTTTACTGGGTTATGCGCCACAGTTTGTTGTGATCGAAGATTGTAAAGACTTTGTTCTTCTAATAGGAGTGGATCTAGAAAAAAATCTCTGAGGGGGCACTGGACCAAGGGCGTCAATGTGACTCGAGTTGGGCACCACATTGACAAGTTTATTTAAAATAAAAAGAAAAAAAGAAAACGAAAGGAATAAAGGTGCCAGGAGTATCTTAGGGGAAGGTCGCCTCCTCCGATCCCTTGGATTTGTTCCTGGCCTAAATTGCTTTTAACTCTTTCATTAATTTAATTTCAACCAAATTAGCTATATAATAAAAATAAATAGACTGATATATTTATCACACAAAAGCCGGATTGGACAATTCGCTATTTAATACGTCACAAAACTAAAATTAAGGATTTTTGAGTGGGGAGGGGGCAGGGGCAGTTCAAAAAATTCCTCCTTAACATAAATTAATGTTGTAAGTTGATTTATCAGACCCCTATCATTTACGCCCAGAAACGCCCTTGACAGTCTCTTAAGAAAGAGAATAAAAAAAATCTGCCAAAAAAAGAAAAAAGAAAAAAGAATCTGAACATGAAGATCTAGCAAGCAAAGTTAATTATATGATTAATTTTTTCTGGAAACAAGGTTATGACGAAATGATTCGTAAACTGGTCGTGCGAGCAGTTTCATGTCTGAATCTCTAACAGATCGAAAACAAAATCTTGGGCACGGAGGCCACTGGACCAAGGGAGCCAATGTGACTCGAGGTGGGCACCAAATTGACAAGTTTATTTCAAAAAAGATTAAAAAAGGAAAAAGAACGGAGTAAGGGGGCAGAAGTTTCTTAGAGGGAGGATCGCCCCATCCAACCCCATCGATCTGTTCCTGGCCTAAATTACTTGTAACTCTTTCATTCATCTAATTTCAACCAAATTAGCTATAGCCAATAGTTAAAATAGATAGATAGATACATTTAACACAAGAAAGCCTCATTTGGCCATTCGCTGTTTAACTAGTCACAAAACTAAAATTAAGATTTTTTGAGTGGGGAAGGGGCAGGGGCAGTTCAAAAAATTCCTCCTTAACATAAATTAATGATGCAAGTTGCCTCATCATAGCCCCATGACTGACGCCCAAAAAACGTACCCTAAATCGACAGGCTCTTAAGAAAAATATTAAAAAAAATCAACTCTGGATCCTGGATCTGCCCCTGTCTTCTAACATAATATTTTTTCTACTTTACTTTCATTTTTGATTTGTTCTGATTCTCGCTGTCACTTGTCTTATAACAGCAAAATTCTTCGTTCTTAACTTTCATTTTGTAGGTAGATATATATATATATATATATATATATATATATATATATATATATATATATATATATATATATATATATATATATATATATATATGTATATATATATATATATATATATATATATATATATATATATATATATATATATATATATATATATATATATATATATATATATATATATATATATATATATATATATATATATATATATATTTCTGACATTTTAAAGAATCCAAAGTTTTCAATAAGGTCCTTCTATACAGCGAATGCACGGTAGACGGGTAGGTGATATGTGGTCACAATATAAGAACGCAATGCAGTGATATCAGAAGCAAGGGAGGGTAAAGGGGCATTAGTTTTTTATGTAGATATGAGAAAAGAGCAGACGAAAGAAGGCACTCTTAGCAATAATTGTCTATTTAAAAAAAGGCTCATAATCAACTGTGATTGGTAATAATAAAAGCCATGAAAATACCTTGTAAGATCCCGCATGCCTTACTTTACAGTCTAGAGTACCTTCTCGGCCCAGGATAACACTGACGTTTTGAGGGTCTTCCACAAACTCTGGACGCTCTGCAAAACAATTACGAAAATAATTATATTGTATGCGGGTTAGCTGAATCATTAAAATAATAACTTATGAAAACTATATCTGAAACACTATTAAAAATATCTTATAACAGTTGTGAAATATTAGTTTTATCTCAAAGTTTTTAAAAAGGTTGCACTTGTAATTAGTTTCGCATTACTTGTGACTCTTCCCATCCGAAACCACAGCTAATTATAGTGGCGTAGAAGATGCAGATTTTTTTTCCGCCTATTTACCCTAATATTTAGTATTAAACTTGTATTAAAATAGGAGCCATCTATAATCGTATAGATGGGCATTATTCCGTCTAGGACACTCAAATTATCTTTATAATCTACGTCTAGTAGAGTGTTACTTTCTCATTTGATGCCACAGTCTCCAATAGCCTTTATCGTGCTCCTTAGGACAAAGCTCATCAAATGATTCACATAAATGGGGATAAAACACAAACCTGTTTAGCTCCTGATTCAATACAAAACCAGCTTTTAACCTTCTTTCCCACCTATATTATTCTTCTATATTATTTTCGTACATAGTACTAATGACTTTAATGTATTTATCTGGTAGACCATACAAGGAAAGAACCTTCTTAATGCTCTCCTACTGGCTGAATCAAACGCTTGCTCATCATCCATAAAAACGAGGACTTGATTTGTCTGATGACTCTAAAATTTCCCAAGTTTTAATTTAAAAGTAAAAATTCGGTTGACGCATCCTCTCCCCTTCCTAAAACCCCGGCTGTCCTTCTTTTAAAACTTTATTTACAGCATCTTTAAGTTTAGTGGCACACCCAACACAGACCCATCAGGGTGATTTGAACCGCCTTCATGTGGTCAGATGGATTTTTAGACCCCGATGAAGCTGTTGAAAAACGCAGTGGATTTGTTGAATGAAATGTTACGAGACACAAACGTTTATGCCAAAGGTTACATGAGAATGCAAGAAGTGGAGGATGATGTAAATCAAAGTGTTGCATAACTGGGACAATAGCCTCCAAGCGTAAAGCTCTTTTATACCGTGCCAGATTGCGTTTAGTATAGACGAGTGCTCATCATCACTCCCCTGAATATAACCCTCCTAAATATAATGAAGCATTTGTCCTTCTTAATCTTAACGCTGACGATAGTTTTCTGTCAAACGAAGTGGTTGTAAAAAAATAAGAGATAAAAATGTTGTCAGTTTAAAAAATACCAACCATCGTGTGAAGCCCTTTACCTATCCATTGTTTTATCCAGCTGGAGAGTCAGGGTGGACTGTGGATGTACCACTTCAAACACCTTATGCAAGTCGTCCACAAGTAACCCGACTTGAATTAGTACATGATGGTATCATTTTTCGACCTGAACACGTCAAAAGCCGTGCTGCTGAACTTCATATTGAAACTTTAAGTGAAGGAATAGCAATAGCCAAGGGTGATGGTAATTCTAAGGACTTCGACAAAGGATGTAATTATACAGGCAAATCTGAAGCAGAAGCTGGTTTGGCACCAAAGAACTTAGATATTGGGCCAACAGTAACCAAAACCATAAAAAAGCAAATTTTCAATTTTACAAAGGGGGCTTCTTTTTGTTTAAGGTTTATTTCCTTAAATAAAGTACAGACAAAATTCCTATATTAATCAGAATTTAATCAGCAAAAAAAGTTTAAAATTAAATACATTAACTAGAATTTAATAAGCTAAAAAACACATTTTGTAGGTTGATAAATAAAAGAAAATGTTGTGCTAGAATTTTTTTTTTATAAAGATTGATGAAAAGCTAAATAATTTCATAATTTTAAATAAGAGGTTTTCAGCCAAGGCGATTCCAATGGTGGACTTCTATTTCAATCTGACGCCATTTTTAAGTCTTTTAGGTATTTTTTTTATGTTCCTATGGGCTAAGTTCGTCTTTTACGAACCATGATATTGCTCGAGACGTTGCATTGCCGCTTCCACGGAAATTGAAAATCATTACGACTTTAATCACGCTTTATATAACGACAATAAACAATAGCCAACAGTTTTGTTAAAATTATCGTTAAATACAGACTACAGCTACTATTTTGACACCGTCCCTTTAAATTAAAACTGGAATGACGTCAGCTTTTAAAACTATTTCATTAGTTAAAAAAAAATTCTTAAAGGACGACCCCTTCAAAAAAACAAAATTTCAATTGTTGAAAATGGTACGGCAGTTGAACAATAAGAGGGAATTTTTGTCTAACAGCCCGAACCGTTTAACATGAAAAAAAAAACGATCTAGATAGTCAGAAGTCTGAGAAAATTTTTTAAGAGCCTTAATTTTGGTTTTTGCAAATGAAGTTGATGTACTATGTTAGTGAATAATAAAATCGTTTCTCATGACATCATATAAGCATTTTCTTTCATGATGTCATGCATAGCATAAATAAGATTGTTGAGTTTCCAACACATTGACAATAAATGTAATTTAATGTCTGTTGGAAGTCCCAAAAACGAAAATTTGCATTTGCAATTACTATAAATGATGATTATTTGGAAACAAAACACCTAAACTATGAAATGTAATAAGATGTGAAAATCGACAACCTGGACCATCAATTGCGACAACACCAATACGGCTGTCCTCCGACAAAACCTAGTATCTACATCTGAGTAAGTTCCTAAAAAAACGCGGAAACGTTGTTGTTTAAAGCTGCTTCTTCATTCGTATGATTTTTAGAACCTTACAGCTATAGAAAAATAGCAAATAATTCACTGATTTCAACGATACTAATTACAAGGCCGTAGTCTTTTTTAAAACAAGCGAGAAGGTAGATACTAGGTTCTGTCAGTGTTTTTTCCGAAACTTGAATTTCCACCGACAAAACCTAGTATCTATACTATTTGGAGTCTTAAAAGTTCTAGTATTTAAAAGTATTTAAAGTTCTAGCCTTAAGTAACATTATCAAATCACTTTGAACTCAAGAACGATTGAACAGCCATAAATCTGAAAATGGTGCATAGCTTTTTCACAACGGCTTCCTTTTTTCTTTAGAAATGCCCCTTGGTGTCGAGTCAGGGTCTGGAATTTTCGTATGGTTGAATGACTTTTGCAGAATCTGAAAGCAGCACTTCATCACTGTCAAAGCTGGCGCGGTAAAACATATCTCTTGATCCTTTTCGGAATTCAACTTCAACAATAGCATTCAGGTGAGGCAACTTCACCTTTTTGTGCTGGCTCTCTTCTTTGAAGTCCAATTCCTGAAAGAGTTGTCCATAATGATGGTATTAACTCCTTTTCTGGATCTATTAACACAAGTTAAAAGATCACAAAAGTCATGTATCTTGCCCATTTTTTTCGTTTTCACGTCGATGTTCCCGTGAATTCCGTGTTCTAATTTATGGGTATGTCCCTTTGTGAGGTATCTCAGAATAATATGCTCCGGCCCAAAAATTTGGTTCACTATTTGTACAAGGGCTGTGTATAAAGCCCAGTTCTTGTTCTGGCCCGTTCAATTGTCCATCCAGAATATGAATGACTTGACGTCTCTTTCACTTGTTACACTGATCACTGAGAAGAGAGAGTCCACAATGCTCTCCGCTCCTCTGCCTAGGAACGCTTCATGTCATAGCACACAAAATGAGTTTCCTGACCCAAAAGATCCTGGATCTTTCGGGTATACCTTTGCAAATGTCTCGTTAAAGACTATCAAACGACTCAAGAAACTTGAGTCTTTAATCCCGGGAACTCGGGAAGCAAGATCACCTTTTGAAGGTCAACTGCATACACTCTTTTATCAGGACTGTCGTTTTCACTTGCATCTTCCTGATACTTGTGAGTAGCTTTCCTAGCCATGTCTATGTGCAGTAGCCATTCGTCTCTCCATGAGCTTTCTAGTTCCTGACCAGGCTCTTCATCATTTACGTCATCATCATTATTTCTCTCTGAATATCTCTCATATGTAGGGCAGGCATCAGACACCGGCATTCTCAGGAATATGTTTATGGTTTTCAAAGTTCACATGTACGATTCGACTGAAATAGCAAAGTCTGGATTCTTTTTCACAAAGTCATCAAACATAAACTGGATTGTCAGCGAAGAAGGCAAGTACTTCACATCCGCAGCAGTTTTTCTCCGGTAGTGGGGGGTACAGGGCTTAAAACTGTTGATATGTGAAGTGACTTTTTCTCTGATTTCCACCGAAATCTTGTGCTGAGGTGCTCTTTCTCCACGGTTTTCACAAACGTTCTGACAAACAATGCCGCTTTTTATCTTTTTGCACAATTCAGTGGTAAGTCCATCAGTTTTCAAGCCAAGAGTGATCACAAATATTTTTTTGCACACTGTGATTTTTGTTGTGAGATGCTCCACAACCTTTGGAAGAAAATACAGCCTCTATTCATTTTTCTTGAATTTCTGTTCGGTGAATTCAACTGTTTGGCGGTTGACGGGGGCCAACCTTACACAACTTGCAAGCCACTTAAGCCTCGACTCATACTGCTCTACCTAAAAGCTATTCCATATCGTAAAACGATTTCCCATGGTAAGCTCTTTGCAGTGCTTCCTACAAAACTGTCCACAAGGGGTTGAATCAATAAACGGATGTTTCCACTTGTCTCGCGTCACCTATTCTTCTCCACTTTTGGCTCTTTTTCGTCCAGGATGGAACGCAAGGCTAGGGACCATCGGTGTGACAGCTGCTGCTTCACTGTTGTCACTAACATTAGGAAGACTTCCTAGTCTGTCGTTCTGCAGATTCAATTACGGGCATTTCAGCAAATGTGGTTGGCAAGTCAGCTGGTTCTGTATCTTGGTTTGTTATTACCATAGCTGGAGTTATCTCGTTAAATATCTCCACATCTATCTCGTCCAGAACAAGGGACTGCATCAAATGGAAGTTTTCTGTGCTATCGCTAACACAAGTTTCCAGCTGTACTTAAGAGAATTCCGTTTCGTGAACTTCCAGTGTGTCTTCCACTACTTCCATCCCATGTGATAAGGCTGTACACTCAGCTTGAAGTTCTTGGTCCTTTTTTTTTCTTTCTCTGGTATACAAATAAATTTTGATAGATGAAACATTATCTAACTCTCCTTTTTTTAATCATCTTTCAACTTTGCTTCCTTGGTATTTATTGGATTTACACCAGTCATCGTATAGGTAAAACAGAACGCGAGAAAATAGTATCTTGAAGGTCGCAATTCCTATAAAGTAAGTTTAGATATGATTCAAGCACTAATCCTGTTGAAATCAATTAGTACAAACAAAGAAAAAAAATGGAAGGTGGAAATATGGAAGGCGGTAATATTGCAGAAGTTACTGAAACTCCTACTGTCATATTTTTTGTTTCTTTTTTTGGGGAACAGCACAATTAAAAACTGATTTGACAGCCAATCTTCAGCCTACTGGTTTATTTCTATTTTTGTGTCTACTGTTTACAAAAACAACCCAGTATACCCAGCCAGTGCCAAAGCTGTACCTACTGACTCATATGATAGTAGCCATGACCTTAAAAAAAGTCTCACCTTTTATCTTCCAGCTCATCCTGTTCTTTTGCTCTCTTTCTAGCGAGAGCTACCAGTAATTTTCCTCTCTCCATTCAGATCTAGTGCAAATAGGTCAGTTAACTAGAATAACTGAATGACAGAGAAATTAGCAAAAAACGCATGTATTGTAGTTTTGTAAACAATGAAAGTGATAATGCTGATGATTTTGCTGCTGGTGGATCGCAGTTTGTCAGATACTAGGTTTTGGAGAAAAAGCAAATTTATAGTATGTACATACTAGGTAAAGCCCGAAAATAAAGCTGAGACCTTGTGTAGATACTAGGTGAGATCTATGAAACTAAGCCTTGGATAAATATTCCGAGTTCACCATTGGATTCCTCGTGGTCTGATTAGGTGGGTTCCACTCCTAACTGAAATTTGATTTTTTGTGTAGATACTAGGTTTTGTCAGAGGACAGCCGAATATGGGAGGTTAAAGCAAATGTCATTGCTAAATTGTCTGAAGTAATCAAAATCCAAAAACGTGTCAAAAATGAAAATGAAGAGCAAAGATATGGGTGGTTAGAAGACATGCGGAAACAACAATTAGAACGTTTGAAAAAATGAATTGAAGAGCAAAGACACACGCAGTTAGAAGACATGCGACACCGAGAATGTGAGTAGTGTACTATACAATAGTTTGGACTAAACACCCTTATTTCGGCAGTAAAGCTTACCTATTGTCCAGACTCTATACTAAAGGCTTGCCCCACTTAAATGTCAGATGAAACTACAGAGGGCACATCTCTATTCATACTTCCATAAGAATCCCATTTGTATATACCTATGAAGCCCTAGCAACCAGCAACAAAAACCAGATCCTACATAAGGCTGTATTTTCAAGGTAATTCATATTAAAAATAAAGTAGAATTCAGAGAGATAACAGTTTGAATATAGTGTTTACCATCAAGTTTTTATTTGACAATATATATTAGCAGAAATAAGTGGTTTGTTTACAGTATTCCAAATTGATAGTGAAGCTGGCAACAGCAGCAATGAAATTAAGACACAAGTACCAACCGTAGCAGTAGAAATTACAAGAAGATTTCGACTAAGCCTTGAGTCGGAGGATATGTATGCGACATATGTTATATCATTAAGCAAATTACAATTGGAGGAGCAGTTATGGGTTGCAACAAAACTTAACATAAAGAATATAAATAGACTTCAATCTGCTTTAAATGCCATAGTGAAATATATTGAGGACAATAAGTTAAAGCATTAAGCGAAAAATGATTGATATATTGTTGTAATTATATAACAAAAGTCTTTCTAAATCGAAAGCGTTTTTCTTTAGGTATTTTTAGTAGGTTACCATTCCTCTCTCTATATGGATATTACCGAAGTAGAACTCGACTGCTCCCCTCTCTCTCTCTCTATAACTATAATAGAACACTCTATGTATCAATCTTAAGTCGGTTTCCTTTTGGCAATGAGAAAGAGCCAACACTGGAAGAATGCTCTATATATGTCCACTCTGCATGTATATATTGGGCAGCTGGTCATCATGTGAGAATTGTACAATTGTTGACGAATATGATGAAAAGTATAGATTATGCAACCGTGTATATTGCATAGAGAATATGCAGTACAAAAGACTGTAATTCCTGTCTTGAAGAGATTTGTGACTCTTACACTAGAGGATTCCTATGCTTCAATTGTCACTTTGATAAGTGTGATCATTGCGACAATACCTATCATGTCATGATCGGAAAGAACCCTAAACGAGACTCTAATGTATTTCTTAGAGACTGGTACCGTCGTAGTTTAAATTGTCTTGGGAGGAAGAATTATGTCTATTCTTCAACTGTTGGAATAGCAAGAGAATTTGGTTTCTACGTCATCATTGTGAAGACAATGGCTACTATGAACACAAACCCACTAATTTTTATTTAGCTGTTACGGAAAGTGACTCTACAATTGAAAACACTCTATGTGATATTACTTCAAATAAGCAAGTTGAAACACGGAAATCTTACAGTGTGAGTGAAAATAGTATCATTGACTTTACAAAGAGATGCAATAAGAGTCAAGTTACATTGTATTGTAGAAAATATGACCCTAACTTTGCACATCAAGAAAAATATACAGTGAATTCAGATGATTTGTCGCCATTATTTGTTTTCGACAGCTACCTATACATAGAAGAAGAAATCTAAAGAGGAGAAAAGGTCATTTTATGTATATATCTATTTTTATTAACAAACAAATTTACAAACACTTTTAGAACATTTTATTTGTAGGAGACTGAAATAAATAGTACAGGTATGGAAGCATAATATCGACTAGGAAGTCATTCAGGCGGGGGTTGTCTACGTAAATGTTGCGAATTACGTTGTAAGTACAGCCACTACATCGGAAAATGAAATATATGAAAACCACAGCTTTTAGTCTTTAAATCCTGCACTCTCTTTCGGTTTTGAATTATAGTTTCTCACTGCTTTCAATAAAATTGTAGAATGAGTATGATAGGCCAAGAGAATTAAAAATTCTATTTTCTTCCCCGTTTAAAAGATCCATAGCCTTGATGGACTGCTATTAACAATGATAATAGGAAATCCGATATTTCAAGGAAATCCGATGGAAAAAATAAGATTTGTATCTGGACATGTACGGATTCATATCAAGTACGCTGATTATGTAATTTGTGTTCATGGTCTAGTAGATTACTGCCTTCCTTCGGGAGTGATTTCCCTGTAGGTTTGTAATTGATTTAATGAGATTAATGCAATATTCTCAGCTAATGGTTGGGCAAAGGCACACTCTAAACGTGCACTCTCTCTTCGTACAATACTCATATCTCCAATGCCAGCTAAGTCCAATACAATGATACCATGAGTTTTCGCAAACATTGTATTGGCTATACCATTTTCAAATATTTGTGGATCTCGATCTAGAGGTTGCATTGTCAACTCATAAAGTGTCCTATAGAATTTATCAAAGGATAAACTATAAAGGGGGATTTCATTTACATTACATACAAGACATGAAAGTCCAAACATTTCAAATTTGTGTGGGCAACTTGTTCACGGTCTTATAACACAAGCACTTTTTTACAATTGCCAATGCCTTTTTGAAGGAATTTCACTACTTATATATAAAGAGTCGATAAAGGTGCATGAACTCATGGGAATATGTCACTGATTGGTGATTGTATGAGGAAGAAGTAGCTTGATATTATTTCCACTAACTATCAATTTTTCCACTGCCAAAGTAAAGGAACTCACAACCTGTTGCTTTCGCAGCTAAAGTCTTGCTGAGATGAGGAAGACTGTTACATGGGGTTATGTAGTAAGTTCCTTTCGTAAAATCAAATTGGATGGAGCAAGCATTAATTTTATGTCCATCTTTATATTCGGTTGTATATATATATATATATATATATATATATATATATATATATATATATATATATATATATATATATATATATATATATATATATATATATATATATATATATATATATATATATATTTACGCAAAGTCTAGAGAAATAAATCACATCACCTTACGTAACCCTCTTTGATTTTATTCAGAAAAGTACTTACAGAAATGAGAGAAAAATAAACTTTACCATTGGAAAACTCTCGAAATAATAGCCTAGGGAGTGATGCATTCAAAATATAACTAATGATGAATAAAAAAGGAATTTGGTTCGTTTCTAGTACCACATAAGGCCCCACTTCCTCCCCCAGTCATTGTTTTGTTTTGATGTCAACCAATAGGTTTGATTGTTTTAATTCAACCCTCTTTGATTAAGCGTATATCACTGTTAACTAATATGTTTCTATTCTTCTTTTCATATTGGCTTTAATATTATTATCTTCCATGTGACTTTCTTCAAAAAGTCAAAAATCTTTCTATTCACATATTTAAACCAGTCTTCCAAAGACTAGCAAAATAAACCTTAAGAATAATTATTCCTTGATAACATTCGAATATACTTAATGCATTCAGATCTACAAATTAGATTAAAAAGTCCAAACCAAACCAACTAGGCTGTGAGTCTAAGCGTTTTTCAGTTCAATATGTGCATTTGTTGGAAACACATTGGATAAACGAATTTTTTCAACATAAATTTGATTTAAGAAGTTTTGATTTGTATATTACTTAAAGGAAAAAATAAAATAGGTAAGACATATATAATTCTTAATTACTTACATTTGAAAATTGTTTGTTAGTTTTGAAAGCTGTTTCAAAACTGATAGTGTTACTGTATTAACATGCAGTTTATATACAAAAAGTATGTCACTGAACAACTTTTCTGTTTTTTTACGCTCGTACATTAAATTGTTGGACCTGAGTTCCAAATATGAACATGATTTTCAACTACTGTCCATCTGACATTTAACTAGGCCAACCCTCAGGTGTAGAGTCTGGACTATAGGCAAGCTTTAGTGTCCAAATAAGGGTGTAGAATCTGAACTATTGTATATTTCACTACTCATTTGAGCAATTCAAAAATGAAAACTGAGATTAAATACACACGCGGGTAGAAGAACAGCGGTGGCGTGCCAAAAATGAAAATGAAGAGCAACGATAAACATGGTTAGAAGACATGTGACACTGAGCATTGGAGCAAGTCAAATATAGATATGAAAAGCAAAGACACACGCGGTTAGAAGTCATGCGATACCAAACCTGTGAGCAAGTCAATTAAAATCAACCTGGACAGCAAGAAACAGAACGTATCAAAGTTGATAATGATCCCAATCATGATTTTGTTTGTGATTTTGACATGCATAAGCCTATCAATGCCTATCATACCTTTGTTTAAAAAAAACAAAGGTTTGGCGATATGTATTTCATAATGATTAAGGACAAGCTGAGGTAAATAGAACCAAATAAATTGAAAGTGATAGCGATGATTATTAGGTTTTGCATTTTGACATGGATAAGGTCATCAATGCCTACCAAACCTTTGAAAATCAAAACCTGGATAAATAAATTGTTGGATGAGAAACGAAAGTGTTTTTCCCAATACCTGAAAAATTAAAAGAAACAAAGTTTCGGCGATATGTCTTTCATAATGACAAAAGACAAGCCGAGGCAAAAGAAGAAGTTTGTGTCCCATCACCTGAACAATTAAAAGAAACAAAGATTTGGCGACATGTCCTTCATAATGACAAAAGACGAGCCGAGGCAAAAGAAGAAGCTTTTGTCCTACCACCTGAACAATTAAAAGAAACAAAGGTTCGGCGATATGTATTTCATAATGACAGAAGACAAGCCGAGGCAAAAGTTAAAGGTCCAATAGAAAAATTATTTTTTTTAAAAAAGGCCCTTATTCTAATTTAAGGTCCATTTGGACGTCTGGACATTAACAAAAGGCTCAAATTGTCTGCATTTAGAAGACAAGCGACAGCGAGAATCTATATAAAAAAGCTTGCCGCGTGCCAGGACTAGGAACCGAAGACGAAGCCACCGGGCTCCTGGTACTACATATATATATAAATATATATATATATATATATATATATATATATATATATATATATATATATATATATATATATATATATATATATATATATATATATATATATATATATATATATATATATATATATATATATGTATATATATATATATATATATATATATATATATATATATATATATATATATATATATATATATATATATATATATATATATATATATATATATATATATATATATATATATATATATATATATATATATATATATATATATATATATATATATATATATATATATATATATATATATATATATATATATATATATATATATATATATATATATATATTTAATTACCTCAGAGGGTTTTTTAACGCCTCTTAAACGTAATTGGAGGGCCATATCCTCCTCGTTTTTCTTCAAAAGAATTCATGAATTTAACCTATCTCAATGAAAAAAAAACAGTGTAGGACCTGGATAAAGTCCTTTCCAGATTAAATAAAAAAAAAGTTTAACTGAAAGTAAGTAGCGACATTAAAACTTAAAACGAACAGAAATTACTCTGTATATGAAATGGGTTGTCCCTTCCTCAACGCCTCGCTCTTTACGCTAAAGTTTTTAATTGTTTTAAAAAGTAGAATTGTGGCAAAGAGTCAAACTTTAGCGTAAAGAGTAAGGGATTACGGAGGGGACAACCCATTTCATATACGGAGTAATTTCTGTTCGTCTTAAGTTTTAATGTCGCTCCTTACTTTCAGTTAAAAAAATTAGTTTTTTTATTTAATTTCTGAACGTATTTGAATTAATGCATGATTGATTTTGGCTCTCCGCACATAAATTATTAAAATGAAATTTGCGTATTAATTCTGTTTTTGGCTAAATGGCTTTCTATTAGTTTTGATCAGACGATTTTGAGAAATAAGGGTTGGGGAAGGTGGCCTAGTTGCCCTCCAATTTTTCGGTTACTTAAAAAGGCAACTATAACTTTTAATTTTTAACGAACGTTTTTATTAGTAAAAAATATACGTAATTTAAGAATTAGAGGGTTTGTCCCCCCGTTAATACCTCGCTCTTTACACTAAATCTTAAATTTTGTCCAAATTCCTTAAGAATGACTCCTGAATCAGAAAGGCCGTAGAATAAATAGTTGAAATTTCTAAAAATACTTTAGCATAAAGAGCGTGGTGTTTATCTCCTCCTAAATACCTCGTTCTTTATGCTAAAGTATTCGCAATAATCTCTGTTCGTTTCAAGTTTTAATGCTAGTCCTTACTTTCAATTGAAAAAACTTTTTCATGTTTAGTTTTTCATTTTTTTTTTTATAGTAATGCTAGAAAATCCTGCGACCTTTTCATTGAATTTCTCTTCCCCCATGACATATACCTCCAAGGAAAGAAACCCCCAAATAGTATCCTCCCCTCAACCCCACCCCCAAACCAAAAAAATCCCCCTGAAAACGTCTGTACACTTCCCAATAACCATTACTGTAAGTAAACACTGGTCAAAGTTTGTAACTTGCAGCCCCTCCCCCAGGGACTCTGGGGGAGTAAGTCATCTCCGAAGACATAGTTATTATGGATTTCGACTATGCGGAACAAAATGGCTATCTCAAAATTTTGATCCGTTGACTTTGGGAGAAAATGAGCGTGGGAGGGGGTCTAGGTGCCCTCCAATTTTTTTGTCAATTAAAAAGGGCACTAGAACTTTTCCTTTTCGTCAGAATGAGCCCTCTTGCGACATTCTAGGACCACTTGGTCGATACGATGAACCCTGGGGAAAAAAACAAACAAATAAACACGCACCCGTGATCAGTCTTCTGGCAAAAAATACGAAATTCCACATTTTTCTGATTTGAGCTTGATAAGAAATTTTTGCCACAGGGTTCTCTGATACGCTGAATGCGATGGTGTGATTTTCGTTAAGATTCTATGACTTTTAGGGGGTGTTTCTCCCTATTTTCCAAAACAAGGCAAATTTTCTTAGGCTCGTAACTTTTGTTGACAAAGACTAAATTTGATGAAATATATATACTTAAAATCAGTATGAAAATCCGATTCTTTTGATGTATCTTTTAGCATCAAAATTCTGTTCTTTAGAGTTTCGTTTACTATTGAGCCGGGTCGCTCCTTACTACAGTTCGTTACCACGAATTGTTTGATTTACACTTTTGCTCTAAATGACAGTCATCGAACTTTACAAGCCTTTGAAATTCCCGCTGAAAATACAATGCAAAGTTGCTGGAAAGTCATTGATTGGTAATAAGCTTACAAAGGTATTACAGAAAATACAGGAAATTATTCAGTAAGCTCTCTACGGATGAGGATAAGGTTCGGGGGTAAAGAACTGTTGCAAATCCCTTAAGACTAGTATTTCTCAACATCTAATATACAAGCTCTAAGCATTAGCATTCTGGGGGATTACTTGAATTTGATTCAATTAAATAAAAGTGGCAAAAATTTTGAAAATCCTGGATGGGTGCCTAGTTCCATATCTCAATAGCATGACGGAATTGAAAAAAAAATATCAAAAATACTAGAAAGGGGACAGTTAAGCTATATTAAACAGTTAGAATCTAATGACAAAATATTCAGATATTCAAACAAATAAATAATAACAAATAAATAATATTCAAACAAATAAACGTTTGTTACTGCGAACTGTGTGCTATTAATTGGTGTGGTGTTGTTTTTCTTTTGTTGATTTTATAACAAATAAAAATACACCCCTCGAACTAAAACAAATTCCAGGAACGCACAAATGGAGCTCTGGTCCTTAGAAGACCTAGGGAGTATCCTTTCTCCTGTTTGCGTTAATTACTGTTCATTTTAAATTTGATTTTACTGTTCATTGTAATTTCTCTTAGTTTTCTGTAATTTTTGTTCATTTCAAGCTTGAATTAATCTTTGACCTTACTTCTGCTTGCCTTTGGTTTCAAATACATTTTTTGCCTTTTAAATTTCTTTAAAAAGCTGCTTTTGTGGATTTATTTTTAATTAGATACAAATAGAAGCTATAAAAACACGCAAAAAATGTCTACTATCAACCGAAGGTCATGGGGAGTGCTTGTGGTCTTGTAGTAAGACGGAACAGAAATTTTACTTCTGCTTGCCTTTGGTTTCAAATAGCTTTTAACCTTTCTTTAAAGGACTGCTTTTGTGGATTTATTTTTAATTAGATACAAATAAAAGCTATAAAAACACGCAAAAAATGCCTCCTCTCAACCAAAGGTCATGGGGAGTGCTTGTTGTCTTGTAGTAGGATGGAACAGAAATTTTACTTCTGCTTGCCTTTGGTTTCAAATAGCTTTTAACCTTTCTTTAAAGGACTGCTTTTGTGGATTTATTTTTAATTAGATACAACTAGAAGCTATAAAAACACGCAAAAAATGCCTCCTCTCAACCAAAGGTCATGGGGAGTGCTTGTTGTCTTGTAGTAGGACGGAACAGAAATTTTACTTCTGCTTGCCTTTGGTTTCAAATAGCTTTTAACCTTTCTTTAAAGGACTGCTTTTGTGGATTTATTTTTAATTAGATACAAATAGAAGCTATAAAAACACGCAAAAATGCCTCCTCTCAACCAAAGGTCATGGGGAGTGCTTTTTGTCTTGTAGTAGGACGGAACAGAAATTTTACTTCTGCTTGCCTTTGGTTTCAAATAGCTTTTAACTTTTCTTTAAAGGACTGCTTTTGTGGATTTATTTTTAATTAGATACAAATAGAAGCTATAAAAATACGCAAAAATGCCTCCTCTCAACCAAAGTTCATGGGGAGTGCTTGTTGTCTTGTAGTAGGACGGAACAAAAATTTTACTTCTGCTTGCCTTTGGTTTCAAATAGCTTTTAACCTTTCTTTAAAGGACTGCTTTTGTGGATTTATTTTTAATTAGATACAACTAGAAGCTATAAAAACACGCAAAAAATGCCTCCTCTCAACCAAAGGTCATGGGGAGTGCTTGTTGTCTTGTAGTAGGACGGAACAGAAATTTTACTTCTGCTTGCCTTTGGTTTCAAATAGCTTTTAACCTTTCTTTAAAGGACTGCTTTTGTGGATTTATTTTTAATTAGATACAAATAGAAGCTATAAAAACACGCAAATAATGCCTCCTCTCAACCAAAGGTCATGGGGAGTGCTTGTTGTCTTGTAGTAGGACGGAACAAAAATTTTACTTCTGCTTGCCTTTGGTTTCAAATAGCTTTTAACCTTTCTTTAAAGGACTGCTTTTGTGGATTTATTTTTAATTAGATACAACTAGAAGCTATAAAAACACGCAAAAATGCCTCCTCTCAACCAAAGGTCATGAAGAGTGCTTGTTGTCTTGTAGTAGGACGGAACAGAAATTTTACTTCTGCTTGCCTTTGGTTTCAAATAGCTTTTAACCTTTCTTTAAAGGACTGCTTTTGTGGATTTATTTTTAATTAGATACAAATAGAAGCTATGAAAACACGCAAAAAATGCCTTGTTTCAAATGTAGGTCTCGGGGACTACTTGTTGTAGGACGGAACAGGAATTTCAAAAATTCAGTTCTCAGGGTTAGGAAATATAAAAGTAAATACATATATATTATTTAATTATTCATTTGGAAAAGATGGAGTAAAAATATATTCGAGGGTGGGGGTGGTATTAACTAATTTTAGGGTTGGGAAAGACATCCTACCTGGGCCTAATTCGTGTATACACATGCCTTTTGCTACCTATGGCTTTTGCCTATGGCTCTGCAAATACAAATAATGTCCAAGTCAGGGAAGACATATGCTCGATCGCGAAGAGGCTCTATAAAAGGTCACATTTTTCAATTTAACTTTGAAGAAGCTGAGCCTTTCATTAACACGAAGCACAAGTTCTCTGTTTAAAGGCTTGTCTTTGCTTGGAACCTCTTATGTGTGTGGCCATACCTACGTTTTGTATGGAACCGAATTGTGGAACCGAAAAGGGAAAAATCCCTTTTTCGAAAGCTCTTCCCGCGTAAAATATCCCTTCCCTACTAGGAAAATTCCCACCAGAAAATTTTATTCTTGGTGAAAATTCCCTCTGGAGAATTTTTACGGTCGAATCCCGTGGAAGATTTTTTCTTAGCACACTTTTATTTGAAAGATTAATTTATAATAGTTTTTAAAATTATTTCAGGAATCCTCCTCCATGGAATATTCTTCCTGAAAATGCCCCCCTGACCCTTTAGTAGAAAGCTTTACTCACAAAAAAATCTCTCTGGAGAGTATAACCCTTTGAAAACTCCCCCATGGAGAATTTAACCCCTGGAAATATCCCCGGAAAGAAACTCTGGAAAGAAACTCCAGCCCGGTAAAAAATGTCACTTCGTAAAATTCCCATTAAAATCTCCAAATGCAAAATTGAGTCGGCAAAGAGGAAGTAAGACAAACAGAAAGAAATTCTCTTAGTGTAAAATTGCCCTTGGAAAGTTCACCCCCACCGAAAACTTCTCTCATTACGGAAAATTGTCTCCGAGGAAAACCGGCGAAAAATCCACCTAACTGAAAGATGTCTGTATACTTCCCAATAACAAATACTTTATATAGACAGTGGGCAAATTTTTTGACTTACAGACCATTCCTCAGGGGTTGTGGGGGATTATCTTTCCTCTAAAGACATTGTTACTGGGCTTTCCAACTATGCTGAACAATATGTTTTGACCGGACGAATTTTAAGATAAAAGAGGGGTGAGAGAGGGGCTAGTTGCCTTCAAATCTTTGGTCACGAAAACGAGTACTAGAACGTTCATTTTTCATTCAAATGAACCCTTTTCCGATGTTCTAGGACTATTGGTTTGGTGTGATTACCCCTGGGAAAAATATAAACAAATTAACACGCATCCACGATCTTTCTTCTCGCAAAAAAAAAACAACAAAAAAAACGCAAAAACATCACAGTTTTGCAGATGGGAACTTGGGATTCCCGGATACGCTAAATCCGATGGCGTGATTTTCATTAAGATTCTTTGACTTTGAGGGAGAATTTTCCCCTTTTTGAAAAAGAAGTAGATTTTCTCAGGCTCGTTGGTTTTGATGGGTAATACTGAACTTAACAACTTTTATTTATTTGGAATCAGCATAATAATCTTATTCTAAAATATTCATTGATATCCATTTTATAGAGTTTTGGTTACTATTGAGCCACGTGGCTCCTTAGTTATAGTTCGTTACCACGAACTGTTTAATCAGTGTGGAATTTTATCTTTTTTTATCTTCGAAAACTTTTCTTATGTCTTTCTACTTTTAAATTTAAAACTACTTTACTAATTTTTCATGACATGAGATTGTTCCCCAATAGCATTGCAAATTCAAGAAAAACTTTTTTGAAAGGGAGGGGGGTTAGGGGGGGTTGACTTTTAAAATACAATTGTTAAATTATTTCTTTGACAGAAACAAAGATATCCGTAAAGTATATCCCATGATGAAAGGTGCAAGGAACCAAAAGGAGGTATGTTCTCTCAGGAGGGAGAACATGGCATCAAACAGTAAGCTGTACAAAAAATAAGTTCAATCTACTTTCTAGAGATAACAGTGCTATACTTTTGCTTTTTTTTAGTTTGATTATCGTTACCCTCGCTTACCTGACTGACTTACCGTGAATGTTCAAAATTCGTGAATGTCGACATTCACCGGTGAATGTCCGAAATACCTTTTTTCTCTTTGGATTTAGTCAGCGTTGCCAGTCAACTTTTTAATTTAATGTAAGGTTTGATGGAGACGGTTTAAATTAGATTAGGTATGTTTAGCTTACATTAGGTTTTAAACACATTTTGAATATTTATAAACAAATTTAGCCTAACCTAATCTAATCTAACCTATCTTAGACTAACATAATCTGAACTAGCCTAACTTCAGCTTTTACCGTCACAGCTTGCATAAGACTGAAAAAGCTGACTCGCGAAGCTAATTGAATCCAAGCAGAGAAAAAAGAATTTCGGACTCATCGGTGAATATCGACACTGCCTAGATTAAATAAAAAAAAAGTTAAAAATGTTTTTTAACTGAAAGTAAGGAGCGACATTAAAACTTATAACGAACAGAAATTATTCCGTATATGAAAGGGGTTGTCCCCTACTCAACGCCTCCCTCTTTACACTAAAGTTTGTCTCTTTCTTACAACTCTTCTTTTTAAAACAATAAAAAACTCTAGCGTAAAGAGCGAGGTGTTGAGGAGGGAACAGCCCCTTTCATATACAGAACAATTTCTATTCGTTTTAAATTTTAATGTCGCTCCTTACTTTCAGTTAAAAAACAATAATAATTTCTTAACGTTTTTGAAATAATGCAGGTGTTGATTTTGGCTTTTTGATTGGATTATTTGGAGAAAAAGGGGTGGAGGAGGTGGCTATTTTCCCTCAAAATTTTGGCTACTTAAAAAGAGCACTAGAGCTTTTAGTTTTATTTACGAACGTTTTCATTAGAAATAAATAGACGTAACTTACGAAATAACCTCCCTAACGAACTGCTACATTTTTATTATTTTATTACGTGTATGAGGGGGTTCGCCTCGTTGTTATTCCTTGCTTTTTACGCTAAAGTTCGAATTGTGTTTCAGTTCTTTAAAAATGATCCCTGAATCACAAAGGCCGTTTAATTAGAACCAATAGCGCTTTTGAAATTACTAAAACTACTTTAGCGCACAGGGCGAGGTATGGAGGAGGGGGCGAGCCCCCTAATATACGTAATAATTTCTGTTCGTTTTAAGTTTTAATGTTGCTCCTTACTTTCAGTTGAAAAACTTGTTTTTTATTTTATTTCTGATTGTTTTTGAAATAATGCTGGAAAATCCAGTGACCCCTTCATGGAAATCCTCTTCTTCCATATAAAGCTTACGTTTGATCGGGTGAAAATTCCTTTGATTTATCTATTGGTATCAAAATTTCATTTTTTAGAGTTTTGGTTGGTATTGAAACGGGTCGGTCCTTACTTACAGTTCGTTGCCAGAAACTGTAGTCATAATGTGAAGTCATAAGCAAGAAACTCTCTTGGGTAGGGGGGAGGGATTAACAGGTGAGGATGGAATTGTCTGGGATAATTTCCCAGGGAAGAGTTTTACGTGGGAGGGACTTTCTCTGGAGGAATTTTTCGAGGGTGGAGGGATTTCTTACTGAGTAAGGGGGGAATTTCCTGGAATTACTTGAAAAACGATCAGAAATTTAGTTTAAATAAAAGTTTTTTTCTGCTGAAAGTAAGAAACAACATCAAAACTTGACATAGAGAAATTATTTCCTTTATATGGGTGAATGCCCCTCGTCAATATCCTACTCTTTATGCTGAAGTTCAGCCTTTGGTCTCAATTGTATAAGAACGAATTTTAAAATAGAAGGGCCGTGTAATAAGAATCAAAAACTTTTTAAAACTGCTTAAAAACTTTAGCGTGTGAGAAAGGGGCATTGAGGAGGGTGCATCCCCTCAAACACGGGAAAATTTCTGTTCGTTTTAAGCTTTAATGTTGTTCCTTACTTTCAGTGGAAAAAACTTGTTTTTTATATAATTCAACTCTAAGTATCCAGCGATTCGTGCTAAAAGTAACTAAAACTTTAAAAAGGTAATTTTGATCATAACGTATGTATATTCATTCAAAAAATCACTTTTTTTGTATACAAAACCCCTCCCTTTATGCTATGTTGTGACTCCCCTCCCCTATTGCTTCATGAGAATTCTCTAGCGTAAGATCAATGGTATGAGAAATTTTCCTACAGTGCCTCGAGATTTGAAAAGCACTTGCATTGAAATATGACTTTCGAATTCAAGTGTATTAAGGCTTATGTTCCCTGAACAATCTTTAGTATTTTATTTTTCTGCTCTTTTACAGTTTTCATATATCAACAAAAAAAAAGGCAAATTTGAAATTATGTAATATTTCACAATCAACTCTATCCATTCGCTGAATTACATTTTTAAAATGTAGCCTACAGGGTATCTTAGATTGAAAGTACTTCGAAAACTGGTTAAAATTCATTTCAAAAAGAAAAGTTTACGATTTTTAAAGCAAGCTCACCAATAAAGAGTTCGAATAAAACTCCGGCTCTGTCAATGGACCTGAGACTAATAAATCCAGTTATATAAATATTTCATTCATTTCATGCAATTTTGTGCAAGCTACAAATATAGGAGTTCCGTAAAATCGCTTGTTTCAGGGGGAGCATATAATTACAGACTGGGTATAAGTGCTGCAGTCGAAAACGATCCATTAATGTACTAGCAAAGCTTTAGCATAAAGAGGGTGCCGGAGCCAGCCCCCTTCTTATATGGCATAATTTTCAATCCTCTTAATACTAATCCTGTTTTTACTTTAAATTGGTAAAAGAATTATTTGATTAGTTTTTGATTAATAAGTTCTTATTGAGTCTTTCGGAGTTATTACTTTTATGTTCATTAGACTAATTTGTGTTCAATTTAATGAATAAAACGTATCTTTGTGCAAAGGCCTTTAGCTTATTCTGGTTGAGTGTTATTTCTTGTCATAGCGATTGTGACTCTCAGGCGTAGGAACAATGCCGTAGGATTAAATGGTAGGATGCGATTCTATTTGAGTCAAAACTGGTTTCTTTGCTCATCAAGTAGATGCCACCTTAAGCTGCTCAGCCATACTAACTGAAGACGAAATGTGTCAAACAGGGTTTACCGCTTTGTCAATATTAGCCTTTAAGCTTACCAGTAATCCGATGATGAGTATGATGCTTGTATCCAATAATGGAACGGGTTAGAAAATAAAGGAGAAAGACTGTAACGCTGTTAGAATTCATTTCCTCCACTTCATTGTCCAAGTTCTAACTTGGTACTGAATGAATACCGTGACTGATCTTCGTGTAAAAGAAACAACTATCCTGTTATTGCTTTATAGGGTCTATTTGCGCAACTGTATTTAAAAGAAAAGGAAGAACTAATAAGGGAGCTGGAATGGTAAGTGAAAGTGATCTGGAAACAGGTGCAACTTAAATTACTTGATAACCTGGCGTGCTTTGTAAATTACTTCTAACAAGATGTTAAGATATTAATCACTATTAATCACAAGTGTAAGACATTGTGCATAGATAAAAAGCTTAACTACCTTTATAAAAAGAGTTAAATGAAACAAAAATGTTCGAATCTTGATGATAATATATATAGATCTTGACAATGACATATAGTTCACACAGTGGTATAAAGAAGTATTCAACAGATTAAGACTAATAAGTTTGATGGAGGGGCATGGGTTTTTGAGCCTAGTGCGCTTTGTTAATTGGCTAATAATTTAGAGTAAATTAACAACAATTAAGAGTCACTTGGTGACCCTTCTAAGGTAGGAGCTTCTCAAATTAGAATCAAAGCGTCTCTCAACTTAAAAATATCACTTCGGCCATTTTTAATGTATTTTGTTTCATTTTTTTTCAAGTGAAGCTTACCACTACTATTTGAAAAACACAAATCTCATTTGTTTTCATAGCAAAATAGTAATTTGCATCCTGATTTCTGGCACCAGGGCTGCGTGGCCCTTTTCACTTCACATGCTCAAATTTAGCACTGAGTCCGATAAATTCAGAAATCTTCTGTCGATAAACAACCAAGAAAATAATTTTTCTTTCAAAATTAATAGAAACTCAAGGCTACTTATCTGCATAATCTTAGGCAAATAAGGTGTTTTTCATATCTGTGAATAAACTTAGTAATATCCTATTCACAAAATATCACCCCAAATTATTTTAAGTATGCTCTGGTGGTTTATTTGAGCTCTTCGCCAGTTTGTAGTCGTTTCCTTGATGGCACTTCTGAAAGTTGGGGTATAACAGTTCAAAATAGGGATGAAACCTTTTAATCGACAGTGAACAGTTATAATAATTTTTAACTGGATATTTTGAACACATATACAGTGTTCATCATCAGCAGTAAAACAGTTTTACTGCTGATGATGAACACTGTATATGTGTTCGAAATATCCAGTTAAATTTTTTATATCTGTTCACTGTCGAATAAAAAGTTTCATTCCTATTTTGAACTGTTATACTTTTGTCATGGAAAGGCAGTGTGGTCTTCGAAGTTATCTACGAAAGCTGTGGTATTTGGGTATAACAGTTGGGGTATAACAGTTCAAAATAGGGATGAAACCTTTTAATCGACAGTGAACAGTTATAATAATTTTTAACTGGATATTTTGAACACATATACAGTGTTCATCATCAGCAGTAAAACAGTTTTACTGCTGATGATGAACACTGTATATGTGTTCGAAATATCCAGTTAAATTTTTTATATCTGTTCACTGTCGAATAAAAAGTTTCATTCCTATTTTGAACTGTTATACTTTTGTCATGGAAAGGCAGTGTGGTCTTCGAAGTTATCTACGAAAGCTGTGGTATTTGGGTATAACAGTTGGGGTATAACAGTTCAAAATAGGGATGAAACCTTTTAATCGACAGTGAACAGTTATAATAATTTTTAACTGGATATTTTGAACACATATACAGTGTTCATCATCAGCAGTAAAACAGTTTTACTGCTGATGATGAACACTGTATATGTGTTCGAAATATCCAGTTAAATTTTTTATATCTGTTCACTGTCGAATAAAAAGTTTCATTCCTATTTTGAACTGTTATACTTTTGTCATGGAAAGGCAGTGTGGTCTTCGAAGTTATCTACGAAAGCTGTGGTATTTGGGTATAACAGTTGGGGTATAACAGTTCAAAATAGGGATGAAACCTTTTAATCGACAGTGAACAGTTATAATAATTTTTAACTGGATATTTTGAACACATATACAGTGTTCATCATCAGCAGTAAAACAGTTTTACTGCTGATGATGAACACTGTATATGTGTTCGAAATATCCAGTTAAATTTTTTATATCTGTTCACTGTCGAATAAAAAGTTTCATTCCTATTTTGAACTGTTATACTTTTGTCATGGAAAGGCAGTGTGGTCTTCGAAGTTATCTACGAAAGCTGTGGTATTTGGTAGGTGATGAAACCGGGGTTTAATGTGGCTTGTCAGAAACGAAATGACAATCCCAACAACAGATACACATTAATTTCCCCTAAAAAAATGCAAATTTCCAATAAATGTGAAATAACCGCAAGGTTATGGCAAATGATTTTTGCGAGAAAAAAACTCGCATTGCTTGTGATGTTTCTGACATTAGGAGCAGCAAACACTGTAGATTGTTATTTTGAAACTTTGCGACGCTTACGGAGGGTTATTATTAACAGAAAAATAGAATCCTGACTTTTGGAGCTGTTCTAAGTCTATGACAATCCCAGCCTCACAGTGCTTGTATAATGCAATAGCTCCGTGAGTAATTTAAATGGGACATTTTCGAACACCCACCATATAGCACCCTTATGAGCGAAGTGACACACGTCTTTTCACTGAGTTCCAAAAATAGCATGGGGCCGCGCTTCCACATTGGCCAAGAGCTCAAAGAAATCTTGACAATGTAAAATTATCGGTAGTAACATTCTGTGGAAGTAACAGTTTTCTTCCCGTATTATTTTTTTTTAATGAAGTTTTTCTCGGGGAAGTAAAGAACGAAGTTGGAACTTAACAGAAATTAATGTTTCTTATCCTATGCAAAATGTGTCCATAAAACTAGTGCAAAAAATGACTGTGGGTATTTCCTTATAACTTTAGGATTATGCAAAACTAATAATTTACATAAAACACAAAACCCAAACATAAGAATCAAGAATACCTTATTTATCCTAAAACGCTTTATGTTTCTGCAACAAAGGAAATCCTTCATATACATATTTCTTTGTATTCACTGGTCACCTTTCCCAGCTACATTGTGTGTTCGAATAGTTAGCTTCAAGTTTTAAAGCAAGGAATTTACTGAGAAATAAGGAATAAGTAATAAGAAAAAAACAGGAAAAATATAGTACTAAACAGAAAAATCCGTAAGCTTTTGATTATAACATTGAGCTATATCCAAGTCCAGAAGAGGGGAGGGGGTAGCTCAGATGAAGTCATTTTGGAAAAGAATTACGAAATCCTATATGTAGAAGTTTCTGAATAAAATGAAGTAAGAAATTTGGCATTATAGTTTTTAGTTACAAAAGGAGTTTTGTATCAAGATTACCGAAAGTACAAAGGCTATTGTAGCCCTAATTGTAGCAATAAACTCAAATGAGCTTCATTTTTGGCATACAAAAACTACCTAAAAACAACCTGTCTGCTTTAGTACCGATCGGGAGTGGGGAGGGGGAAGGAAATCATTTGCCTCCCCCTGCAGACATTTAAAAAATACCCTTTTGCTGTTTTTTATTCAAAATATTCTTTTTGAAAAAGAAAACACACAAAATACTCGTGAATGGGTGCCACTGTCAGCCGGTCTCTTAAATGTGAGTCGCTTGCCTTCCATCCAATAATTGAAGTTATCAGAAATATAGTCGAAAAACATTTTACAAACAGGCCAATTTGAGGAATAGACGAGTAAATTACTATTTTTATGTAGTACTTGGGTCACAAACTTGGAGATAATATCTTGTCATGAAATAGCTTTCAAGAACTGAGTGAAGGACACTGAAGTTCTTTAGCCCCCCCCCCCTGCAGGAAGGTGCATTGGGCTTTGCTCCTCGAAATCCTAAATTTTTCAGGATTTCTGGATATTTCTTATTCGAATTGTCAAATGATATATTTAATTTTTTATAATTCTCCCCCTCCCGTAAAAAAATTCATACGGGAGTGCCCGCCTGGGGAGACAGAAATGGCAGCTAATAAGAATTGTTAGCAAGCATTTACAAGAAACGTATTAATTGGGCAGGAAATAAAAAAAATAAGCTAGGAAAAAAATTACACACTCGACTCTGCTGACCTGTTAATGAACATGTTTGCAAGAAATCAAAACAGAATTGAGCCCTTAGCCATCTCCCTACAATTTTCCAGTGGCCTGCTAGCGCAGAGGAAAAATAAGGGCATATAATATTTCTGTTTTTGCGGAATTATAAAAAAATATTTCTAAATTGTTCCTTTGAATCCTTATAAGAGTTAATATTTCCAATTAGCACCACTTAATTAATTGCTTTCTACTTAGAAATTTCTTTCAAACATGTTTTAAAATTTTTTGCTTGTATGGGCTCCGGAACCTTCTTTACTATGCTTCTGCTAGTGCCGCAGCCATGACGGCAGACTCAAAACCTCTGGTTGGAGGCCATTTGAATGATGGGGATTTCAACTGCAGGATTGTGTGTTTCCTATCCTTTTCCACTCTGGAAATGGCATCCAAAAATCATTCTTGGTACTATGTAACACTCCATTATGGCATTATGAAGACAAACTCATAAAAAGTACAGAGATACGATCATTAACCCTTTAATGAGCCATTAAACATCTCTCAAAGAAGTCCCAGTGGCCTAATAGCAATGACGAGAAAGATAAGAGACACATCAATACCATCCATGCACAAATTTGATTATATCTGTTAAATATTTTTTTTTTATTCGCTAGTCTGCTTTATGCAATTGTGGGTTTAAACAAATAGCCATTATATTAAAAATTTATAACTCACTGTGCGTTTTTCGATAATATGAGGCAGGTGCAAAATGTATTATTTGTTGCCCTAGCAATAAATATATAAATGAGTTTTCGTAAGATATTGTAAAACTGATCACCTTTCTTTTAGCATTGCCGGAACTCTCATGCAATAATAAATTGGAGACCATCAGGAAAAGGTGTTGTATGTTATGAAGTTACTTCACGGATACTTTCTATCTGACATCTTACCTGTGCCCCGTGATTCTGTGAAATTTTTTTTAATAACTAGACACTTCTTATCCCCATTCTCATATATATTTTTTTATTTAGTCCCTTACGAAAAAACTATTATTATCAACCCCCAAGGTTTTTGACGGCCCTGTGTCGAAACAATCCATTAAGAAGTAACAAATATAATTATTTTTCAGCATCTTGATAATGCAGATCAACTTTTTCTTCTTGAATTTCCCAATTTCCTATACGCCTTTGGTTGTTTTTCTTCCTTTTTTTTACAGTCAAGAAATGTAGTATTCTGTTACTTGGTATACTTTTCAATATATGCTGATTGTTTGATTACATAAACTGCTTCTAAAATATCCAAATATGACTTGGTTAATTTTGTGAAGCTGGCATCATAACATAATAGAAAATTGGTCAAGGTTAGACCAAATAAATAAACTTTTGGGAAAAAGCTTAAGTTTTAATCTAACTAAATAAGCTTGGTGGACAAGCTTTAACTTCCACTTTACTTTACTCCAGCCCTCTAATGTTCCATGCATTTTTGCCATGTGTCACTCTTGTCTTCACTGTGCACCCATAAGTTGAATCAATGATGGTAAAATAAAAAGCCCCAGTTATTGGCTAATGCTATTGGTTCTAATTAAAAATAATACCAATTCAGAAAAAAGGAAATATAAATATAGCCTAAGGCCTTACCTAGCCTGTTAATGGATTTCCTGGGAAGTAAAATTATACTTTGAAGTAATATTGAACTAGCAATCAAATAAAGCAACTCTTTTGTTACCACGCTACCAATTTCCTACTTGGAATATTGGTAAAAGACCCCAATGATGTCTTGGGTATAGCTGAATCTTTAAATAATAGCCTAGGCCTTTTTGGATACAAACTGCACTCCAAACTTTTTCGTGACTTAAAAATGGCAATAGGACTTTTAATTTCCGTCTCTTATATCACCATGATTGCGTAAATTGCAGCCCTGTCTCCAGGGTCTATGGAGGTTCATATCATTCCCAAAAACACAATTATTGGACCTATCAACTTCACTGAAAAAATGGATATCTCAAATTTTTGTAGGACGACTGTGGAGGAGGGGGCTCGGGGAATAGGGCTAGGTACCCCCAATCATTTTTGTCACTTAAAAAGGGCACTATGGCTTTCAATTTACATTCGAATGAGTCCTCTTCCAATATTCTAGGGCCATTGACTCGACTACCATCACCTCTGGAAAAAAAAACAAAAACGCATCCTTGATCCACAAAATACTACTTCCCACAATTTTGTGGATACCAGCTTCAAACCGCTACAGCAGGGTTCTCTGATACGCTGAATCTTATGGTGTGGTTTTTGTTTATATTCCATTTAGGGGGTATTTCTCTCCTTTTTTGAAAATAAGGTAAATTTTCTTAGATTTGTATCTTTTGATTGGTAACACTTAACTTAATGAATCTTGTATATTTGGAATATTTCGTAATTTACAATGTTTTTAAGACATTTACCACGTTTCCTATATAGTTTATGCTTGTTTGCTGTGTCATTTGAAAAAAAAAAAAAAAAAAAAACAAGTAAATATAGATTTATCAGTACCAAAGGAAAAACCTGCAGAGTCACTTAGGAGAGATTAACTATAAGAAAAAAGTTTTTTTGAGCTGAAAGTAAGGAGCAACCTTAAAACTTAAAACGAACAGAAATTATTTCCCATACGAAAGAGGCGGTCCGCTCCTCAACGCCCCGCTCTCTACGATAAAGTTTGACTGTTTCTCACATCTTTACTTTTTAAAACAAAATTTAAGTTAATTTCTTGTAAATACTTAACTAATTTAATTCATTTAAAGCTGGTTAAAAATATAAACGGCGGCATCTATTTGCGCTTCGGCTATCATGGGGAAGAGTCAGTAGATCTTCGTGTAATTGGAGGGGGAGTGTGCTTAAAGCTCTGCTAAAAGCTCTGCTAAAAGCAGCCACGAACAACTGTAAAATTAATACATTTTTCATATTTAGATTCTACAAAATAGAAAATATCGTGTTTCTTATGAATTGAAGGAATATTCAAATGGTTGCAGATTTAACACATTTGAAGCATCTAGTATGAGCGCTGAGAGGGCAAAAGGTCCCCTCTCGTTGAGGACACGATACTTTCTTTTGGATAGTTATACATTATTAAAAAAAATACACTAATGAGCTCTTTTTTAGTATTGCTGTGCAAGCTACATTTTGTTTATGTGTCAGTTTGAGGGAGCAATGGATCTCCTTGCATGTAGCGTAACTTGGGACAGGCTATCAAAAATGAGCAGAAATTGAATAACTTTTCATTTAATGAAAGCAAAGGGCGACAACACAACCTGATACAAACAGAGAGCTTCTCCCATCAACTCTCCGCTCTTTACGCTAAAGTTTTACTTTTTGTACCATCGCTTTAAGAACAACTGCTTGTATTTTCAAATTACAATAAAAATTTAGCGTAAATAGTGGGGGCTTAGGTTGGGGTAGGCCCCTCATAGAGTAATAATTTTTGTTCGTTCTATTTCTTAATGTTAATTTGTTAATTTCGTTTGAACAGAATTGTTTTTTTTTATTCTCAAAAGAGATCCAAATTGACTATACAAAAATAGTTGCCAGTCGAAGAATTTATAATCGGATTGCTCTATGCAAAATTTCTCAACTGTTTATGGCCATGCTGTATTGTTCTTTGGTCGTTTATTCAGTTTGTTAAAGTGTCGCCATGTCTGATACCGAAAGTCCAATCATTTTCGGCATGTCCAGTTTTTGTCCAGTTTCAGGTCCAGTTATCTACCGTCGTAGACTGGAAATAAAAACTCGTCTTTAAGTATGAAGCATCAAATATTAAAGTAAGTTTATAACCCTTAATGATGAAAAATTAGTAAGTTTCAGTAAAAATTATGGCTATATCCCCTTGTGATTTGTATGTTTGATAAGGCATAGGGTGGGCTTATGTGTATAATGCTCTATTTCGCTTTATTTTGACTCCTATTTACTGTTTCCATGTTTATATATATATATATATATATATATATATATATATATATATATATATATATATATATATATATATATATATATATATATATATATATATATATATATGTATATATATATGTATATTTATATATTGATCGGGTTATTTTGTTAATTTATTACCACATGCACCAGGGTGTAAGCTAAGGGGAGGCACGAACTTTCTAGTTTTCAGAAAGCCTTCAAGAATTTCCATGTTTACTGATCAATTCATCAAAATCCCACCACTCCAATTAAAAGAAATGTAAATGTAATAGTGAAGTCATATTTTTGATCTGAAAAGAAGAGACAAAGATATATCCACAGGCTACTTCAAGAAAGGGGTTGCCCACTTTCCGCAACCTGGTGTACATCTTGGATTGCCACGTGTGTCAAACAGATCCCCCACACGTGGAACAGTTCCGACCAGGGGTGGATCAGTCACAGCAACATTTTGCACAGTTCTACCAGGCCTGGCACACTTTCACCATGTTTGGCACACGCCACCTATTGCATGTAATTTCTGAAAGTTGGCGACCCCCTACAAAACACCATATACCAAATATACTTGAAAATTATCATTCCGATGGTTTATCTTGTTGACTCTCGACTTACTCCATGACACTTAACAAAAACAAAATCTTAGTTCTTTATACGACTTCCGACGAAACACTCATTTACTCCTAATAGAGTATTACTGCCAAGGATTTGGAAAGTTAGAAACTTTAATTTTAGCCTTAGAAGCGTCAGATTTAATTTTTAAACGGCCTTTCGAATATTTAATGAAGAAAGAACTTGTTTTTACTTTGATCTACAAGTTTACAGATAGTATAAATATTCAAGATGGCTGATGTTTAATAGTCCAAGGCTCTATTAAGAAATAATAAGGGCAGTATACTAAAGCGTAAATAATAAAAAAAAAATCAAAAGGCTTGTCTATTGGACCCATAAAAAATCCTGGAACTCCATTTTAATGAAAGCAAACTATAGAGAATATACGGAAAAGTGAAATAGAGCGTAAAATAAGAAAGCATAGTAAAAGTAATAGCAAAGTAAAAGTGTAAAGTAAAAGTGTGCATCAGAGCCAATCTAATATTTCATGATTTTATATTGTGGTAATATTATTTGTATTGGGGTTAAACATAGGGAATTATGTTGGAGGGGACGGTTTTTTAAGGTTCTTAGGAGTTAAATTCTGTTGTTTGTTGGATACGAATGTTGATCTTGTCGTTTTTTGTTTTTTCCTTTGATTTGTATTTTTTATAGTTGTATTTTATTCCTCTGGCTTTGTTTGTAGTTGTGTTTTGTGTGCTACTTCGGAGCAGGGGGAAACAATACAATCGTACCTTAACCTACATCTTTAGATGTCCATTCGAATGAAAATAATTTTATTAATCAGGGACTCAAAGTTATGGACGATCACATTCGCTACCATCATTCCTGGAAAAGCCAGGAATTTCATATTTAGGATTCTATTTAGGCTTACATTCATATTTAGGCTGCTTCAGGATTCTTATGCCTGCTCAGATTCATTCCTTAGTTTCTCAGCTTATATAATACATTTTGCTCTTGTTTATATTATAATCAAAACTTCATGTTTTAAAGTATTGGTTTCTATTGACATTGGTCGATCTTTATTTACAGTTTGCTACAGCGGACTGACTGATAAAATATATAAAAGATCCCATTACTCCCTCTTTCAACTTCCATTTTATTTTAGTTTAATTTCAGTTTTAAAATGCTTCAAGAATAACAATCATCCCTGAAAAATTGCAACCCTCTGAATATTTATTTGGAGGGGGGAGTCTCAAGTATCAAAACGAAGCTTAGTGTTATCATTCACAATTCTTCAGCTAAGTGCTTGTGACAAATCTTTTTTATAGGGACGTCTTCTATTGACACCGGAAGGGGGGGCTAGGGGTCTATGTCTCCTTGTCAGAAGAAGGAATCAAAAATGAAAATAATTGTGAATGAGAAACATATTCCTTTGAAGTACGAGAAAATCAAAGCTAGTGGTAGCACTGCACTTCCACCTGGGAAAATTCTTTCCCCTATCAGGAAGCCCCTTCTTTGTCTCCCAAGCGTTTGTACCATTAAGCGTAAGGACGTAATTTTTTATGATACACATAATTATTTTCTGCAATAATAGGAAAGGTATCACCCCACAGCACTCATAATACAATGATAATCCAAGGTAGTTTTGCGAATGTAGGGGGATTAGAAACTATCGCCAACTACCTCCTCCCCCTTCCCCCCAAAAAAGAAATCCTTGTATACTTATTTGAGGCCTCGTGGGAAGATAGAAAACTAGGCCAGAAAAACAGACTTTTTGAGGATTCAGGCACGCTCCCCCGTACCACCTATACAAAAAAACGACAATTTGTCTCTATAGTAGCTGATGCGAAATAGCGTCATATAGTAGGACATTTCAATCAACCCTCAAATGAACCAACTGAGCTAAACGAAGCTTTAAAACATATGTTTATATTTAAGATTTACTTTGTATTGACCATGTGGTATTACTGTCTCTTAGACTGAGAAGTCCAAAGTATAATTTATCGTGACTTTCAAATCGATTAGCTTTTTAAAAATTTTCGGTTTATAACCTTTTCTCCATCTGTGGGGTATGATCGTGGTTTTGTGCCATCAAATGACAGGAAACGGCACTCAGTTGAGTCACAATATTTTGAAACTTTTAAATGGTATTAGCATTTTTAATTTTTGTTCAAAAGATCCTTACCAAATTTTCTAAGACCAAATTTCTTTTCTAAGACTGTTTTCTTGAAGTGAAAACAGGCAAACAAATTAAAAAATCACCATTGCTCTGTAGTCATTTTTCTCAGGATTAAATTGTAAAATTTCAGATTTTTCTAAACATTGAATTAATATATCTGCAGCAAGGTTTTCTGATAAGTCAAATTTGACAGTGCGATTTTCGTCAATACTAATCACCCTTTTAGGAATCTTCTACCCTTTTTTTCAAAATAAGGAAAATATGTAAGGCTTTTAACTGTCAATGAGTAACCTTGAGTCAAATAAATTTTACATCGTCGGAATCACCACAAGAAGACAATTGTTTCGGCGTATTCGTCAAAAATCTTGTTTTTAGAGCTTTTTCTTCTATTAGCAAGAACTTATTTATAGTTCATCATCCCAAAGAGTTCGACAGATGAAAAAAAAAACTAAAAAACTTTGAGGTGTTCGACAGCAGAGTCTAAACAATACACTTCAACAAGCACCGAGGGAAGCTAGTTCAGTACTAAAGGTAGTACATCGACATAAATATACATCCAGTTTTCTTCCATCTAAGTTATTAAGCTCTACTTTCCAATCGCTACTATTTTAGCAAATCATAATCCTTGAATACATGGAATACATGACATCTTGAATGCATGGAGGCACCCCATCTAAAAAGTTACAAAAGTTCACAAGAGTTTGCGGGAGACTTTCTTCTCTTTGCTCGAGATCTTCAAAATTAAACATCATGGATATCCATAGTTAAGTTTAGTTTATCAATAGTTGCATGATTGATCTCAACTTAAGTTCTTTTGATTCTCATGTTGAAGAGAAGAGAACGATTTAGGATTGAAACATCTCAGGAAGAACTTCCACCAGAGGAAAAAGCATGGGTTAGACCATCATGGATGAAGTCAGTTTTGGCTATTTATAAGAAATCTCTAGGGAAGTTGTACCACAAGTAAGGCTCTTTAAACTTTCAGTTTACAACTTAATTTAGCTAGAATAAAGCGATCAAAAATGATTATGATGAAATTTGGCACGGCATTGAAAATTATACAAATTTTCAAGTTCAAATTGCTAACGTCTCCTCCTTTGCAATTCATGCCGATTTGGCAAATCGGCGCCAAAAGAAGTTGCATTCGTCCAGCGTTTAAGCGTAACCTTTTATACTTAAACCAGTCCTTCCACATTAAGTTAACAGTAAAAATCGAATAAATTATCAGAATCGTTGTCTAAAATCATCACAATCATGATAAACTAAAAATTTAAAATTAGACGTATGGGAAAGAGAAAGAACTTCCAGCTCTGACGTCTACCTTATGAATATTGGAGTATTGCTTTTGACGAAAAGACGAATTTCCAAAAATTCTATTTTGTCTCTATTATGTTGACTCTGCTGCAACGTAGCATAAACTTATGTAGTTTAAAATTCTATTCAGAGCAGAAGCCTAGTTTGCACTACCGAAGTTACGGACAAAACTTGCTCCATAAAATTACATAACAAAATATAAAGTCTTAAGTTATGCTAGTGCAGAAGATCATATAGCATGACGTGAAAACGCTGTTATGTTTCAACTGAAAGCTTGTAGTACCTCGCTCCGAAAGTAAGCTAGATTTTTCTATAAAATAAAAGCGCAGTCCAACGGTAGGCTAAACTTATGAAGTCTATTTCATTTTTAACATGCCATATCTTGTTTCAAGCATTGATCATTGACCTAACATATTGCTAAATTAATGCATGAAGCAGTCTGTACCATGCATAATAGAATAGGCTGCTGCTATATTTTCCTGAGTCTTGTTACCATGATATAGTGCGAGTATTGTCGTGTGTAATCTAATAAATCATTAAATGTCTCGTGACAAATCTCGTTTCATCAAATAAATTTATTTATCAAAGTAGATTCCTACAGCCGCGTTGCCCCACACAATCAAAATTAGAAATTCACTCTTGAAAAAATAAAAGGATTTTTTGGAGGATTGTCCATCTTCAAGTGTCGAAATTGGCCTCCAGGTGGGAAATTTCCAGGTGCAGATGAGCATAATCCGAAGTACGAATAGTGCGATTAAAGATAAGAATTAGCTGGAAATTGTTAGAACTTGTGTTAGATATATTGTCCACTTGGGGAATTCTAAGATAGTGTTCTATAAGACAAAGAGTAACAAATTTAGACAGACGTGGGACCCCCGGTCAAAGACGATAAGGAAGAAGTTTTAAAGATAAACTAGGAACATTCCTTGTCCTTTTACACAATTTTTCTATTTGTGATCCACTGGAAATATATTTATAAACGTTTTATGTCTACCTTTCAGTCTTAGGAATATCTATTTTTAAAATTCGATTCTGTAATTGTAAATGGACAATTGGGATACTTAAGAAATATCTCTTATACGTTGAGTAGCACGGGTCCTACAATATAACCGATATGGAACCAGAATAAAAATGCCAGGACATAAATTACAGAATACATAGAACGAAAACATATCTGAACAGGATCATGCTTGATCTCGTTCAGATGAGTAAAGCGTATGTCTCAATTTCGTTCAATTGTTTTTGTATGCTGAATAACTAGAGTAAGAGATCTTATTTAGAATTTTAGGAATTCCAGCCCCAGGCTCAGTAGATTATTCACCGGATATACTCGATTATCAATCCTAGTATTATGCAGAAGCGTAGCAAGAACCTTATTTCAGAAATAAAGGAGATGGGGGGAGGCTCGGCTAAAGAAAATACTGCATATAAATAATTTATTCTCAGGTTGTACATATTTACATGTAATTTTTGTGGTTTACAGTAAAAAGAAGACAGTCAGGCCCCAGAGATACCACTGAAGTTGCGCAGTGGTTCTTTGTAAATGATAACCTTAAAAAGGTATATCGATAAGATTATCTGTCTGACCCATAATTTAAGAAAAGTAGTCGCACTTATCCTTCTTAACAAATTAACAAGTACGAGTAAGAAGGGAAAGCAACCATCCACCATCCTTAAAATGTTTGTTATAACCTCCCTTCCATGGTTTGGACCTTTGTGCATCTGTGATTTTGATTTTTCAGGATACATCTACAGTAATAAAGCATAAAGGATATTGCAGTCAAAGCATTTTTGAACCTTGGACGCATCTATTTATCCCTGAATAGGCCTACCAAAAATTTTCTATTGTTTGTTTCAAAATATTAAGGGTACTCATAGTTTATAGCTCCTATGTTAAGTTTTCCATCCCATTGACGCACTGTAGAGCCGGTTTCTTTGTTAGTCAAACAGTTCGTGGTAATCAAACAGTTCGTGGTAACGAACTGTAGTAAGGAGCGACCCGGCTCAATAGTAACCAAAACTCTAAAAAATGGAATTTTGATACCAATACCTACATCAAAAGAATTGCATTTTAATGCTGATTTTGAATATATAAGTTTCATCAAGTTTAGTCTTACCCATCAAAAGTTACGAGCCTGAGAAAATTTGCGTTATTTTAGAAAATAGGGGGAAACGCCCCCTAGAAGTCATAGAATCTTGACGAAAATCACACCATCAGATTCAGCGTATCAGAGAACCCTACTGTAGAAGTTTCAAGCTCCTATCTACAAAAATGTGGAATTTTGTATTTTTTGCCAGAAGGCAGATCACGGATGCGTGTTTATTTGTTTTTTTGTTTTCTTGTTTTTTTGTTTTTTTTTCCCAGGGGTGATCGTATCGACCCAGTTGTCCTAGAATGTTGCAAGAGGGCTCATTCTAACGGAAATGAAAAGTTCTAGTGCCCTTTTTAAGTGACCAAAAAAATTGGAGGGCACCTAGGCCCCCTCCCACGCTAATTATTTTCCCAAATTCAACGGATCAAAATTCTGAGAAAGCCATTTTATTCAGCGTAGTCGAAGAACCTTATAACTATGTCTTTGGGGACGACTTACTCCCCCAAAGTTCCCGTGGGAGGGGCAACAAGTTATAAACTTTGACCAGTGCTTACATATAGCAATGGTTATTGGGAAGTGTACAGGCGTTTTCAGGAGGATTTTTTTGGTTGGGGGAGGGGTTGAGAAGAAGGGGATATGCTGGGGGAACTTTCCATCGATAATTTGTCATGGGGGAAGAAAATCTCCATGAAGGGAGCGCAGGATTTACTAGCATTATTAAAAAAAAAAACAATGAAAAAATAAATATGAAAAAGTTCTTTCAGCTGGAAGTAAGGAGCAGCATTAAAACTTAAAACAAACAGAAATTATTACCCATTTGAGGGGCTCACCTCCTTCTAATACCTCGCTCTTTACGCTAAAGTATTTTTAGTAATTTCAACTATTTATTCTACGGCTTTTGTGATTCTGGGGTCATTCTTAATGAATTGGGACAAAATTTAAGCTTTAGTTTAAAGAGCGAGGATCTGACAAGGGGGCGAGCCCCTTCATATATGTAATAAAAATATGAGAATACAAAAGTTCTTTACGTAAGCTAATTTATAAGTTACGTAAATCTTTTACTAATAAAAATATTCGTAAAAAATTAAAAATTCTAGTTGCCTTTTTAATTAACCAAAAAATCGGTGGGCAACTAGGCTTCCTCCCCCGCTCTTTTTTCTCAAAATCATTTGATCAAAATTATGAGAAAGCCATTTAGCCAAAAAAAAAGAAAATGCAAATTTTGTTTTAATTATTCTTCTGCGGAGAGCCAAAATCAGAACATGCATTGATTCAAAAACGTTCAGAAATTAAATAAAAAAAAACAAGTTTTTTTAACTGAAAGTAAGGAGCGACATTAAAACTTAAAACGAACAGAAATTACTTCGTATATGAAAGAGGCTGCTTCCTCATCAACGCCCCGCTCTTTACGCTAAAGTTTTTTTCTGTTTTAAAAAGAAGAATTGAGAGAAAGAGTCAAACTTTAGCGTAAAGAATGGGGCGTTGATGAGGAAGCAGCCTCTTTCATATACGAAGTAATTTCTGTTCGTTTTAAGTTTTAATGTCGCTCCTTACTTTCAGTAAAAAAAAATTGTTTTTTTTATTTTTTCTTTCAGCTTAATGTGAGACAAACAAAGACAGAGTAAATGGGAAATATATAATCTGGGCTATATATTTGCACATAAGGAGGAGGGGGGTAAAGCACTTGGACAGTGTGAAGTTAGAAAGTAATTCTTGCTTCATAATATGAGGAATAATTGTACCTAACACATTTTGCATACAGACCCGCTATACTTTACCCAACCTTCCTATATAGCCCAAATTTGTCTATAAATTATTATATTTTCATCATATTTGTGATATATCATTATGATTAGTCAGAGGAACAGGTTTTACTTAGTTCAAGAACTTCACATAGGCACTATAACAAAGAAGTACCCTACTAAGTTTTTACAGTAGTACCGTCAGTATTGTTGTGCTGAACTGCGAATATAACTGCGAATAAGCAAAGCTAATTAAGAGAATTTGGCAACGCTAATAGTTCTTAAAGTTCAGACATCAAAAAACCGATGATTGCACTTTCAGAAGAAGACAATTACACCTTCAAAAGAAAGGTACACCATCTAAAGCTCTTTGGAATTAATCAATTAAATTTCAACGCTTTTCGTCCGTAAAAAATCAAACAATAATGATCTCTTGATTCTCAAAAACCAATACATTTTCAAATAAAAGCTAAATATTCTTAGAGTTTTCGTGCAATGTCTTTTCAGCTTATCTTTTAATGATTTTTCTCCGTATAACCTCTTTTTCTTAATTTGACATCCACTGATACCAAAAACAACACATGTATGTAGTTTACGTGTAGTAAAAACTACTAATATATACAGGGGTCTTTTTCATTAAAAATTAAATTCTCGATTTTTCCTAATTTCTCAAGATACATATGGTCATTGAAGTTTCCCTTTAGTCAATCCAAATGATCAGATTCAATTTTAGGTAATTATATTCATTTTCACTGTTCTTGGTATTTTAAACTGATAATAAAGTAATTACTGTAATATTTCTTTCAAACTAGAAAGCAACGAAAACTCAATTAGGTAAAAAAAAATCTCATTAGAATTTCTAATCACAAAACCTAATCGTAATTTTACTTGTGCAAAAATATAAAAAGGAAATAAAAACATGTAATCCAGCAAAATACAGTTGGCTAGAAAATCCAAAAGACGCATCACAGAGACTCATTGGTCACGTACAACACTTAAGGAAACATCTCTTAATATTTAAACGCTACTTGAAAGTTCTGCGGTTTGGAAAAAATGAAGTATCTTTAAAGAACAATGAAGAGTATTCATTCTTTTAAAAAAGTAACTAATTATTGCTATAAAATAACGCTGTGTCATCAAGTTAAAATCATGGAAACTTTTATTCAATATCCCCTTCTACTTAGCCGTCCTAAGATAGAAGCACATATTATTCAAATTAGCAAGAATACGAACTCCAGCAAGTTTTAGTCAAGAAGAATTATATTGGCTTCCAACTACTTTTCTTCTAAATGTAACTGGAGAGTTGTTAATAAATGTTTTGAATTAGTTTAAAATGCAACTCTTTCTTTATATATGCGATGTGTAAAATCAGTGTTCAAACGATGGGTATGTAAAATAATTTGTATATTGATTTTATCCATTGACATTGCGAATGTTACTTTTCTTGTAAATGTAATCAAAAAATTTTAAACAAATATTTAAAATACTAATAAAACATATTAAGAGTAAATATTCTTACAAAATTGAAAATTGACTTGTAATATGAAAGATTTATAAAACAATTCGTAAATTCAACTATTTATCGATGTATATAACTAGATTACGTAGAATTCCATAAATGCTTTTAAGACAAATAGTCCTGGTATATTTTAATAGTTTGGATTGGTGGTATTTAATTCGTAAATTAATTTGATTTATGATTGGTGTATTTGATTGTTAGTGAAATATTTTACTCTTCCTTCATTTTCTTTTTTGAGAAAGAAATACTTCTTGCGTAAACACTAGCCTTTCATTTATTAAAACAGCATTCTAAATTTAAAGATTTTTTTAGACCAAGGCATGTACTTGCATGAGAATTTTTTGTGAGGAGTCTCAATAATAACAATACAAATCTAATTTGTATTGTTGAGATAAGCTTAGGATTTCTCCCACGTACATGGATGTGTCTGTCATACTTCCTATAAGACATTTCAGCAATGTTTTAATAAAACATGTGACCTTTATGGCCTTTACTATAGGCAACAATATAGCACCTAATCTGATTTTTCACTGAACAAAAACAGAAAAGAACTACACACTTAGACTTGGAAAAAATATATCGTATCCTTCCTCACCTCTATTTTTTGCCCAATTTTCGAAAAAGGGGGACCAGGGGTGTAATTTTGTCAAATTCTTAGGGGGGGAGTAAGTTGGAGCTGGCTTTTTCGAATCGAGGGAAAATAACTAAATGAAAAACGAGTCATATAGTACCATAAAGGCAAAGGTATACTAAAAACAACTGGTTGGTTTCTGTGGATGCTTGAAAAATGTAGGTCTATCTTAACTTTGACGAGTTTTTCCAGGACACTACCTAGGGGGCAAGCTGGGGTCTGGTGACCCTTGCTTCATAGTAAATTTTGCCCCTTAGGGGGATATCGATCCAGCAAGGCGAGTGATTTCGATGAAAATCATATTCAGCGAAAAAAATAATATGGCACAGGTGTTTCAAGCCCTTATTCACAGAAGTACCACAAGAATGAAAACTTTGAGCTAACAAATACATATTAATTTATTGAACAAGAGCTAAGAGCTCATATGGCACTTGTGACGAGGTCGGAAGAACCAAGAGCCAAGAGCTCATATGGCATGAGCTCTAGCAAAATTCTAAGAATCAATAGATTAATTTTAAAAGGAATATCAGAGGCTTAATGCCAGTCGGGATTTAAAATAAGAGCTCTAAGACACGAGGTCCTTCTAAATATCAAAATTCATTAAGATCCGATCACCCACTCGTAAGCTAAAAATACCTCATTTTTTCTAATTTTTCCTCTCGCTTCAGCCCCTCCCCCAAAATGGTTGAATCGGGGAAAATGGCTTTATCAAGTCTATTTATGTAGGTCCCTGACACACCTACCAATTTTCATCGTCCTAGCACGTCAAGAAGCACCAAACTCGCCAAAGAACTGGACCCCTCCCCCAAATCCCCCAGAGAGAGTGGATCCAGTCCGGTTGAGTAAATCACGTATCTACGACATTTGCGTATTCTACACACCAAGTTTCATCCCGATCTCTCCACTCTAAGCATATTCCAATATTTCCGGTTTCTAAACACACGAACAAAAATTGAAAAAATTAAATAAACAATAAATAAATAACTCGCATTATAAGCAAAGCTCCCAGCACTGATGGTAATAACTTAAGAAAACACCAAAGCGAATGTTTATAGTGAAACCATAGGTCTCTCTCCTCTGCGCAATCAGTGTATAAATGGTAATCTATTAAAAGTGAAGATTATATTTACTTGATTTAACCTTCTTTTGTTTTGTTCAAGTTATAAAGGGTGCTAGCTCTCTTAATTTCCAATTAAATGAGTCCTTTTTGAAGATTCTACGACAACGCTATCTTTAAAACCTTATACGCCCCCAGGCATAACTTACAGCCTTTGCCCTGAGGGCTACGGGGGGTGGTCATCCTCAAAGACTCAATTTCCAAAATTTTCAACTACGTTGAACAAAATGGCTATCTCAAAATTTACATTGGATGTGTTTGAGGAAATATTGGACCTGGTAGGGGGATTAGTTGCCCTCCAATCACCTTTCATTATAAATAGGGATACTTGCCCTTGCAATTTCTAATCGAATTAGCCCTTTTTGATGTTTCTGCAACAGCTCCTTCAATACAAAGTGCCCTGCCCTAAAACAAGCAAACAAAAAACAAAAAACATTGTGCCAACATCGTTTTTTTACTTAGGCAGCACTGTTGCATTGCCTAGGATTTCTGTTTGTTTTGAGTTTATTTATTTATTGATAGTGATTTGTGGTAGCTTTACTCTTGGAAGTTTCTTTCACTTTATTTTTGCTCATTCTTGGCTTAATGGAGCTCTTTACTTTTCTTTGAAAAACTTGTCTTGTGGAAAATTGTTTCTAAAATTAATTTCTGTTGGTGTACAGAAATAGTATTTTTCATGGAAAAAATAATATTGTATATTTTTACAATTTTTTTCTATAAAAATCCATAGTATGGGTTACTATTTGTATGTTAGAGGAACTTTTTTTCAATAATTTTTTAATTGTGACACAAACAGTACTTTAATATAATTTTATAGCTTCTGAAATTGAGCTGAAAAATAAAACTTAACATCATTCCCAAAAGATTCTATATATGCTCTTTGACAACCTGGATACACTTACACTCTTTTTATTTATTTAAATTGTAGGAGCAGCAGTAGTAATAGTTGTATCCCATAAGTTTCAACTTAAAACTCCAGTCGTTCTCGATATATTGCTGAGGCGTCTTATTGGCAACCATAAACAAAGTGCCTCTTGATTTATTTTAAAGCACCCTTTAGTTTTAAAACTTTATGGGCCTGTTGCATAGTTGTGGGGGGTTGGCATACCTAATATCCCTAAGGACATAGTTGCTGGACCGTTCTACTATGCTGAACAAAGTGGCCGTCTCAAAATCTTGACTGGATGCGTCAGGAAAATGAATGGGCATGAGATAAGGGCTGCCTACACTCTAATCTCTTGTTACTCTTAAAAAGGGCACCAGACACTTGCGCATTAATTGAAGCGCAAGGGGGAGGACTTCCTCTCCATATATATAGTAAAAAAAACTTCAAGAACTATAAACAAAAGGAAATATTTTAAATATATTTTGTTTTCAGCAAATGCAAATTGTGTTCTGGTCTTGAAAAGGCATGGGGGTTGTCAGTGCTATTCATGTTAATTTTGCTCTTCTAGTCGACTCGGTTATTTATTGTACGATTTAAATAAACAAAATACGTCTAAAATATTTTAACTTTAATAAGAAAATGTATTAAAAATTTATTAAAACAGGAATATATATCGCTACATGTATACTAAACTGACAATCCATAGCATTTTTTTTTCAGTAAAATACAAATTATGTTCTGTTCTTGAGAGGGTATGGGGGTTGTCAAAGATATAATTTCGACACCTTTCAACTACACTGACTAATATGGCTATCTCAGAATTTTGATTAGATGTGTTTTAGGAATTAATCGGTATGGGAGGGGGGCTGGTAGCCCTCCAACCACTTTTGACTAATAAAAATGGAACTAATCCTTTTAGTTTCTGAATCGAATGAGCTTTTCCGAAGTTTTTACCACAACACATGACCCTCTCAAAATATCAATCAGATATATTTCGGGAAAGTATGAAGTGTGTGTGTTTGGGGGGATATAACCCCTCCACTCACTCTGAATCTTATAAAGAGCACTATAATTTCTGATTAACAGTCCAAGGAGTCCCTTCCGAAGCTTATGCAGTCACTCTTTCAATATACATCTCATATGCTCCCAGATCATAACTTACAACCCTTGCCCTAAGGGCTGTGAAGGGGGTGTCATTCTCTGAGATTAAGAGTGTGTATGCTGTGGCATACACACTCCTTCCAAACACGAAACCAGACTTTCAATTTAGCACAAGAATTAACGAGTTCAGGGTTACCTGACCGACCATGCTTCTCAGTTCCAAGACACACTCTTTGCATGGGTACACTAGCACGCTCGGCAGCGCGTAGAGCGTGAACGGTCTCAGGACAGTAAATATTCAGAAAGGTTTGCTTCTCTGCAGAGGTTAATTGGTTTTTTTTTTGGGAAAATATATGAAAAGCACTTTGATCTTTTCCAAAATAGAATCACTTACAGTCCGGAACATAAACATATCTACATAAGCCCAGTCTGTGGTTTCATGCCATTTACCATTGTCTGGATTTGGATCACTCGGTGCATTAAGTTGAACACGGAAAATATTACTGATAGGCATATGGTATGAGAATATTATTTTTGAAAATGGGGAAGTACCTAGCGATTTTTAAGAAAACTTTAGTTAAACCACAGTATAAGAAAAGTGATAAGAGTGAGTGTGGTAAATATCGAGGCATTAGTCTGGTGTCTGTAGGAAATAAATTACGTTTTAATATGATAATGTTAGACTGAGAGATGCTGCAGACAAAGTTTAAAGAGAAGAACAGTGCGGTTTTAGAAAAGGTAGGGGATGTGTCCACCAAATTTTCACTCTTAGGTTAATAAATGAGAAGTGCCTGAGTTATCAAACACCTTTGGTCCTCAGTTTTACATATTATTAGAAAGCGTTTTATTCTGTTGATAGTAGAGCTTTAGCAAAGGTTTTATCCCTGAATGGTACACCAGACAAATACATTACAGTTATTGGTGCTATGCACGAGAATAATATTGGTGTGGTGAAGGTAGGAAATGAGGTCAGCAGCTGGTTTCACATTAAATCAGGAGTTAGACAGTATTTTGTCTTATCACCCTTTATATGAATCATTTTGATAAATTTTGTCTTAAGAAGCACTGGAGACCATAGAGTCAAATGGGGAGGGAAAACTCTCCAGAACTTAGACTATTTTGGCTATTCAAGCTCACGGAAAGCAGGTCGTCCTTGTCTGGGTTGGGAGGATGTCATAAATAAAGATTTAAAGAAAATTAGAACTTCCTGGGATGGTGTAAAGAGGGAGGCCTTGAATAGATTAGGTTGAAGGAGGAGCGTGCGTATCTGTGTTGGCCTCAGGTGGCTTGGTGCTGCAGTGAGTTATTAGTAGTAGTAGTAGTAGATAAAAGTGTAAGCAATAATAATGAACTTTTGGAGGTTTTGTGAGTTCAGAGTGCTAGAATAGGTTTGAAAATAAATATTAAGAGGACTAAGTCACTAAGGCTAGGAATAAGTGGAGATGAAAAAGTGATGTTGGGAAACAAAATGATTGGTCAGGTGGACAGCTTCACTTACCTTGGTAGTATTATTAGTAAAGACGGTGGGAGCAGTTAAGATGTTAAAAGTAGAATAGCCAAGGCTCAGGGCTTTTTTTTCACAATAACTGGAAAAGAAAGTATTGGTAATTTGATTCGTTTTCAGTGAAGCGCCAATGAAGCCGTGGGCTTCAAACTTTTAGAGTTAGAGAAGTGGGGCAGTATCCAAAATCTGGTTCGTAGTGAAACTATATTTGTCTTGAACAGTCTTGGCAAGAAATAACAAAATTAAAGTGAATGTTTGATTTATAATAGTATTAATTGCTGAAAGCTCATCAGTCCAAGGTTTTATTTCATTGTAATTTTCATTTTATTTTCAATGTATTATTAAGTGCAAAAGAAAATATTTGTTATATAATTCGTTTTCAGTAAAGCTCCAATGACGCAGTAGGCCTTAGACTTTTGAAGTGAGAGAAGGAGGTAGTGCCGAAGCTCTTGTTTGTAGTGATTTTTGTTCTGTTTCAAGCTTTATTTGAATATTCAATTTAAGTTTTACTGGTTTTAGGATTTATTTATTCATTTATATCAGTACCTGTTGTATTTTTGCTGGCTATAATTGTTTATTTAATTTCTGTCCGCTTTGGGTTTCATTTATGTCTTAACAATAATTTTTGGTTGTTTTCAGTTTGAATTATTGTCAGTTTTTATTTCTACTGATCTTAACTTTCTTTTACTTTTCTTCAAAAAACTTCTTTTTTAGAAAGTTATTTTTAATTAATCAAGTAAAGAAACTACTCTTGAGCAATTAGATTCCAGAATGAGGTTTCTCACCTTATTGTAAAACCTAAAAAGGGGTTTTAAAGGAGAAGAAATTGTTTCTATTGTTCCCTCTTAGTTCCTTGAATGAGGTTTTAAGCTTTATTGTGAGAAAGTTAAGAAAATGGACTGAAAAACCTTACACATTTAAGCACCTTCTTTTATAGCGATCCGAATGAAGGACCTCCCAAAAGTATTTTTACCAAGAAGGAAATGAGAATCATTAACCATGATAGTCAGGGACGTAGCTCCAACATTTCTATGGGGGGGGGGCAAAAGGGTTCTCCATCCGAAGAGTCAAGGTGTTGAGTCGAGGGGAGAGTCATTGCTTCCCCCCTGAAACGACACCACTGATGATTGTAGCAGTGGATAAGAAATTAATTAACTTTAAAAAACGCTGGCACGGACTTCAGCAAATTTCATCAGCTTATATGCATGCACGCATTAATTCATGACAGAAAGGTATTACAGGATGTTTGAAGCAGGCAATCCTGGTTATTTAATTATACCTCTCGTTTACCACCATGTATGAAAACTAGTCCCGTTAGGTGGTTTCGTACCTGCTGGCACACTGGAATGCTTTTTTATATGCTACCTGAAATCTATTCAGATAATAAATCTATTATATTGTAGACACCTGCTGACAACTAACTGATTCGAAAAGTAAAGAATTTCTTAGTTTAATAAAACGATACCTTGGACAAGATACATTTCCAACAATAGATCCTTTAACTTAATTCAATATATTAATTTAATTAATTTAGTTAATTCCGGTAAACCTAATTTAAAATATATTTCTGAAAACATTTAAAAAAACATTCACGGCATTCATCTTTCTCCAGAGGGATTTTCTTTTCACCTCTGTGGGCGGTTGTTTTTAAGCAAGGACGGTATTTTGCTTCAAGTTCGAGATTTGTTTCGTTATTAGTCGTTCAGTAGTAGTTTAAAGTTCCACTAATGTTAGAAAATAGCCAAAGGTCGTATTGATCCAGGAAAATCATTCTATTACGAACATATTTAATGCATTTGCTAATTTCAAAAAGTTGCATTCGTATTGAAAGAAAATATACAGGCAGAAAAAAAGACAATTTTATTTACTTGGTCACTGCCAACAAGTTTAAAGAAAAGTTCGTAATATTAATGGATTTCTTTGGCAACTTATGACAAACCTTCGAAAGTGATCCAAATAATAAATCAAATAAGTCCTCCCTCCCTCACTGTTACTTTGATTAAAACATTTTTACTTGAACTTGAAAATTAAGAACTTAAAACGGTCTACTGTGGTGAAAAATCAGTGGATAGAACTTCATCCATTTTACCAAAAAAAAGAAAAGAACAAATGGAACTTAAACCAATAGTAAAATTAGTTTTTCACAGGCAACGGAATAGCGCTGTTTATAGTACTACTTATTTTTTTTCTTTACCAATCCACTTCATATGGAGAGAATTGTCGTACAAACTTTTGAGGGAGCTCATTTGATTGGAAACTGAAAGTTCAAGTGCCCTTTAAAAGAGTCAAAAGGGATTGAAGGGAAACCAGCCTCTTCCCATGCCAAATTCTTCTACCCTCCCCTTAAGGACATCAGATCAAAATTTTGAGATAGCCAGTTTGTTCAGCATAGTTGAAATATCTCTGCCAAAAACTCCACCTCTGAGCATGATATGAACCTCATATCCCTTGAATCAAAGGCAGTAAGCATTGCAATTTGCTCATTGTTTGCATAGAGTATTTGCTATTGGGAAAAGAGGGCAGATTTTATCTCGGCTCTCCAAACTGGTTTTAAGGTGAAAGGTATTAATTAAATTAAGGCGAAGCGTTCGGGAAATGTTGTGGGGAGTGTTGAACTAAATAAAAAGAAAAAACAATATACATTTGCTTGCCTAAAGGTGAGCAAATGCGCTTACGCCTAAAGGGCGTATCAACAATATTTCTGGAATGGCCTAGGAAATCAAGTTGAAAGTATCACTGCATGATAAAGGATAGGTTCAACTGACGAAAAGGCAATATATGCATGCTACAACTATAGTTATCATTACTACTACAACTACTATTTCTACAACGATGACTGCTATTGCTAAGGCTTATGGGACTAAGAAAAAATTTTCAAGAAATTTTAAACGGGAAGTTGAAATAAATCAAAATTTACTTTGTGCATGTAGGTTGTCAGATGAGTGTATCAGCAGTATCTCAAAAATTACTTAATGTATCAAGTTGAAACGTTCAGAGCATGATGAGGGGATGTTCAACTGATTAATGGGCGATGTGTGCGTACTAGTACTACTACTTCTAATACCAATACTACTAAGGTTAAGAATATTAAGATGGAAATTTCAGACTATCAAAATATGCATCAGCTATATCTCGGGAACGGTTCCAATGCAACTGAACCCTTGTGTAACTAAACCCCGTGCAACTAAACGATCATGCAACTAAACCCTTGACCAATTGACCCCTCCCCCCCTTGTAGCTCAACCCTCGTTTAACTCAGACCCCGTTTAACTGAGCCTCCTTTCAACTAAACCCCCTTTTAACTGAACCCCATTCAAATGAGCCCTCATTCAACTCATCCCTCGTACAGCTGAGCTTCCCTGCAACTCAACCCCCATTTAAGTCAATCCTTGTTTAACTGAGCCCCCATTCAATTTAAATCTTATGCAACTCAATCATCATTCAGCTCAATGTTCTTATGTAAGTATTTTTTTTTATGACGCTTCAGTGCACTGTGATGTGTCAATACACTTGTTGATTTTGAAATTTCATCCTTCTGTGTTATATTTGAAAGTTGGCAAAAAATTTAATACCCATGGCCCGAACATACTTGAATCTCACAGTTGCAGCAATAGCTACACCCTATAGAAAGGAGAGAACCACGGCCCATAATAGCCAAAACTTAAGGTTTGCTACTATGCAAAAATGCCTTGGAAAAATATAATACGTAAAATAAAAAAAACGCTAAAAAAAACACTATTTCGTAAGAAAATTTGGCTTTAGTGCTGATTACGGAATAATATCTAGTCTTGTTATTCAAATTGTTACTGGACTTTTTTTTAGCGATGCATTACACAGCGAGAGTAGACTTAGCTTTCTCTAGAGTGGCCCATATTTGCCGAGATGTTCTATTTAGATTCATTTTAACAGTAAATGTTTATAACGGATACACAATTTATGGAAACTTTAAAAAGAGCTGGAAAAGCGACAAATTTTTAAGGCACTTGGTATTTACCAAGTGACATATAGCGATCGCAATTTCTGTCGGCCTGTCTGTCTGTCGGTCTGCGTGTCTCTCCGTCCCGGTTTTGTTAGTTTGGGCACTCCCAGATAAGCTAGGACGATGAAAGTTGGCAGGCACATCAGGGACCATACCAGATTAAATTAGAAACAGGCTCTTCCGTGATTCGACCAGCTGGGAGGGGGGAGCGAGCGAATGAGACAGTTGAGAAGAATTTTATTTGCCGATAAAACAAATGAATGTTCTTCAAAAGTGTGGCTAGCTGGTCTAGGGATATGATTCTCATTTAGGGTGCCAGAGGTCTCAGGTTCGAATCCTGGACCACCGCCAACTTTACATGAAAAAGATCTGAAACTAGATACGTGATCAATATAGCGATCGCTGAAAGTTGGCAGGCAAATCAGGGACCGGACCAGATTAGACTAGAAATATTTACTTCTTCGATTCGACCATCTGGGGGGGGGGGGGGTTAAGGACGGCTAATTCGGAAAAATTAGAAAAAATGAGGTATTTTTAACTTACGAACGGTTAATCGGATCTTAATGAAATTTAATATTTAGAAGGACCTCGTGCCTCGGAGCTCTTATTTTAAATCCCGACCAGATCCGGTGACATTGGGGGGGGGTTGGAGGGGAAAACCGGAAATCTTGGAAAACGCTTAAAATGGAGAGATCGGGATAAAACTTGGTGGGACAAACGCTACAATACCGAACAAGAAGAAACAACAGGAACACTGTATTTGCAAGTTTATCTTTGTAATAATTGCCAATAAATAAAGAACAGCAAAATCGATAGCTCTAGTACTGAGTCTAATCTTTGGTTCCTACCTCGTCACAGGTGTCGTATGAGCTCTTGGGTCTTTTTTTTGTTTTATTTCTCCAGTACAAATTGGGCACGAGAACATCGTAAAGAGCTGTTTAAGGTCATTTAAAAGCTAATTATCACATTTAAGCACTTTTAACAATTTCACCAAGGCGGTAGTTGCAACCTAGTTGAGTGTGAATAGGGCCTACAGTAACCAAAAAAGTCTGAAACCCATACAAATGGCGTCGTATCGAAACAAAAAGTACTCAATTGGAATTGCCTCGACCGAAACCCTACTAATGAAACTTACAGTCCCTTGGCTTGAAAAACACGGAAAATTCCTCGGCTTAAACAAAAAGGAATTTTTTTCTTTTTTTGCATGGGAAGCTTCTTTTGTCCATTTTTTTTCTTTTCCGCAGCTTGAAGGGTACAGGAACATCATAGAGAGCTGTTTAAGGGCTCATTTTAAAGGATATTGCTACATCTAGTGACTTTTTTAAGTTACAAAACATATTATTTAAAATAAAATTCTTTTTTTGACATATACCATAAAAGTGCTACCACTGAAATCTCCTCGATCAAAAACCCTTAGACTGGTGTTTAAAATCACTCCTTTGAATACTCCCCTTCCCAATCGACTCTGTAGTTGACAAATAAATACAGCTTTGAAAAAACTCCAAAGTGAAAAAAAAATTAACGAAGAAGGTTTAACAGTGATTCCCTCCGTGCATGATGTATGTAAATCTTACGTCATAGGGAATGTTTTCTTCGAGACGGAGGTGCATATAGCATAGTAAGGCATGTTTTCCTAAAAGATGCAGGTTCATGTTACTTAATAGGGAATGTTAACTTTTGGATATTATGCAATAGGGTTTAGTTGTTATATCATAATTTTTTTATTGTTACGTAATAAGACGTAATATAATCCCCTAGTCAGACGGGGAGTTTTATTAAGACATTTTTCTTCAAGATATTTTTCAAAACGTTTCAAGACATTCCAAGACGTTTTAAGACATTTTTCTTCAAGATGTTTTTTAAGATGTTTCAAAATAGATCAAGACATTTTTTTCAAGATATTTTTCAAGATGTTTCAAGACATTTCAAAACGCTTTTAAGATATTTTTCTTCAAGGCATTTTTCAAGACTTTTCAAGACATTTCAAGACGTTTTTTAAGATATTTTTCTTCAAGAGGTTTTTCTTCTTGATTTCTTTAGTTCTTTCGTAATAGGGAATGTTTACCAGTTTTAAGGATGACACATTCATCCGTGACATGTTTCTTCAGGGCCTGTGGGAAATCCCCGCTTGTAACTGATGAGGACAAATACGCGGGATATTACAGAATGACAATATACGCATGGGTTGTTACAAAATACATAAAGAGATTTTTTCTTCTGAATTTCATTTTCTCCAGGATTTTATTTTTCTTTCGATATGTTTTTCAGGGTTAACTTAAAGATTTTTTTCACTGCATTAGAATTACAAAGGGATTCCCCCTCATTAGAATGGAGCGCTAGACAGTTGCATTATGAAATTCTTCCTAATATTATGATTTCGGGAATAGATTCTACATGATAAGTTTGTTTCCCAAACCGAGGATTCACTAGATTCTTGCTGGGATCGATAAGCTATGAGTTGCATTACCCCAGATCGCAAACCGCTTGATGTTATATCATAGATATATAGCTACTTGGATTGATAACACCCCTATTACTTTTCCAGGTTTCCAGGGCCATGTCAACAATATAAGTGAATCATACCGTGATCATAGTAGCGAAAACAGTTTTAGCGAAGACATTGTTGAAGATCTATAAAACCTGAATAAATCCGGGCAAGGCATTTTATCACTTCTTGTTAATATATTCCTAGCATTTGGAGGAGGTCCTTCATAGAAATTTTTAGAGGTGTTTTCTTAGAGAATTATATAAACTCTTCGAGGTATTCAAAAATTTGTTAGTCTAACCAGAGGCATAAGTTATTACACTTTATGCAGGAGAAGCCTCATTTCGTACAATAGAAATAGTAAGAAAAATGTGTACTCAACAATACGTTTTCTCGCCAATAGATGAAACATACAAAAGAAGAAAAAAGAAAAATGTGTACTCCACAATACGTTTTCTCGTCAATAGGTGAAACAAGCAAACGAAGAAAAAAGAAACACCTTTTTGGCATTTGGTTATCTCTGAGAGGTCTTAATGAAAATGCCACATTTTATTGAGCCCTTGCTATGCATATTGTACGCCACCGTGAAAATATATGGCTGGCCCATCCCCTCTACTTGCAAGCAATTCTAGGGGAAGGAGGGGCTTGTTATTAGAGAAAAATTTAAGCCATATTAAGAGGAATATCTGATAGGTCGAAATGAAAATACCCCGTTTATATTGCTTCATTAGACTCGCCTGCAAGAAAAAAAGACATATTTTTGCATTCGGTTTTTTCTAAAAGGTTTTGATGAAAATACCACGTTTCTTTGAATTAAGACTGCATGTTCAAACCACCGTGACAATATGGGGCTGGTCCACCCTAGCAAGCAATTCCAGGGGGAGGGCTGTTATTAGAGTTAAATTTAGGCTATATTAAGAAGCATTTCTTAGATGCTTTAATGATGATGCCACGTTTCTTTGACTGGGTGTTGTATTTCAGTCCCCCTCAGTCGAAAAAAATATCTTTTAACACCTTCCACCTCAACTTTAAGCTGTAGAAAATTTTATTGCAAGGTATTCATGCTTGCATAGGAATGTTTGGCTGGCCCGTGGCATCACAGTGATGCTTATTATCCTTCCTAAGACATTTTCGAAATATTTTCTTGTTACTAATCATACATTAAATCCAACGGTTCGTATTTTTTGCAAGCCAACCATCTGGGTTAGACCAAATCAATTCACACCACTGTGCTACATTATTACTGGCCCTCTGGCAACCTCTAGTAACCTCTAGTCATTCCTAAGAAATTTTCCATATACTTCCCTGTTAAAAATAATGCTTGAACTCCATTGATTCATGTTTCCACAACCCAGCTCTCCGTGATACACAATGCCAATTCATACCAACGTGCAACATATTTTCTTGTTAAAAATCATGCATTAAATCAATTATTATGTTTTTGCAACCCAGCCCTCCAACATAGAACAACATTATATTCCCACCACCGTGTTACACCATGACTGGCCCTCTGGCATCCTCTATCTGCCTTCATCATTCCTTAGACAATTTCCAGATACCTTTAAGATATGTTTTCAATTGGGGAATCTCCGTTTATTTAGACAGTGAAAAAAAAACAGGTACAAAAGTCCAAATATTTCGATCACAAATACAACGATCGTCATCAGTAGAATTACTAAAATAAAATAACTGAAACTAGAATATTTATAAAAGAAAAATAAATAACTTTCCGGGTCATTCACAAAATAATGAACTTCCAGACTATTCACTAGATCATTCTTCGAAAGAGTTCACAGAAAAAGTTCATTCAAAACCTTGATGTAAATTTCCTTTTTAATCTTGCCTAAAAGCAAAACAAACACCCAAAAAAGGTTGCAAAGCCCTCCGTTTCTTCCAATTGCAAATGAAATGCGAATTTATAGTTGTTCACTTGGTTAGTCTCATTTTCCCATACATACGACGTAATTTCGACGCAACACCTTAAATTCGGTATTCTCTTCCTAGACCACACTGACGTTCTATGACGAACAGATAAATTTTGAAATTGGGATTAATCCATTTATTTAGACTTTGAAAAAAACAGTTTCAAAAGTCCGCATATTTTGATCACACATACAGCGATCGTCATCAGTAGAATTACTAAAATAATATTGCTGAAACTAGCACATTTATACAAAAAAATAAATAACATTTCGGGTCATTTACAAAATAACGAACTTTCAGATTATTCATTCGATTATTTTTCTAAGATAACATCTCTGAAAATTCTCTAAGAAGCACCCCCTCAAAATTCCAAAACTATATCAACAAGAAGTGAAGAAATGCCTTACCTGGGTTCGCCCAGAGTTCATTGATCCTCAATAATGCTTTCGGTAAAACTCTTTTGGCAATTATGATCACGCGATAAGTCACCTGGGCTATTGACGTTGCCCTGGTAACCCGGAAAAGCAAGAGGGATATTATCGATCAAAGCAACTACATATCTATTGCATAACATCAGGGGGTTTGCGCTCAAGGATAATAGATGTGAAACATGCGATTCATAATCGATCCGAAAAAGAATCTAGTGAACTCCTGGGGTTAGTAAACAATATTTTTGCTGCTTCCACAGCCCTTCCATAAAAATCCTATCTACCTCCAGGACATAGCTTATAACTCTTAACCCCGGGCTCGGGGGGGGGGGGTGTGTTAAACCCAGAGACTTTGTTTCTCGATTTTTAGTCTTTGGAACAAAATAGCTATTTCAAAATTTTGATTGAATGCATTTGGGGAAACGAGGGCAGAGGATGTGGGCTAGTTGCTCTCTGATCATTTTTGACTATTAAAATGGAACTAAAACATTCAATCTTCAGTCAAATGAGGTTCTTCCAAAGTATATACGTTAAGCACCTTCCAAATAAACCTTACATGCCCCTGGGGCATAACTTTCAGAAATTGCCCCAGGCTATGGGGAGCTGCGTCAACCCTGGAGCTTTTGTTTCCTGATCTTTGGAGCATTTTGAACAACATAGCTAACTAAACATTTTGATCAGATGCATTTGTGGAAAAAAACCGTGAGGGAGTCCTCCGATCACTTGTTAATTGTAAAAAGAACACTAGAGTTTCAGAATTTGGAGTAGAAGTTTTAATTTCCAGTTAAATAAGCCTCTTTCAGGGTTTTGTACGACCCTCCCTTCCATTAAAGCCTTTATACCCCTGGCTATGACTTACAGCACTTGTCTTAGGGGTCTTGGAGTAGTGTCAATCCTAGAATTTATGTTTTCTGATCTTTGGAGTGTTTTTACAAAATAGCCATCTCAAAATTTTGATCAGATGCATTTGGGCAAAAAAGGGTGTGAAGGGGGAGGCTAGTTGTTCTCGGATCCCTTTAAAAGAGTACTAGAGCTTCCAATTTTCAATCGAATATGCCCCTTCCGGAGTAAATATGACCACCTCATCCATATGGTGTGCCTCTCTGAAAGCATTGAAGCCCTGTGGCCTTTACTATAGACGACGCTACAGCGTTGCCTTTGGAATGTTCCTTTGGAAAATTTCTTTGGAATGATGAAGGGTGCTAGAGGGTGCCAGAGGGCCTGTCTTAGTGTGACGCGTTGGTGTGAATTGAGATGGTGTATCAAGTTAATAGCTTGCAAAAACATAAACAACTAATTTAGTACACGATTTTTAACAACAAAATATCTATAAAATGTCTTAGGAGTACTAAGGGGATGCTATAGGATGCCAGAGAGCTAGTTATAGTTTGGCACCGTGGCGTGAATTGACACGGTGTATCACCAAGGTTGGGTCCCCAAAACATGAATCAGTGGAGATTAAACAAAATTTTTAAAAAGAAAATGACTTGAAAATGTCTTAGGAATGATGAGGGGGTTTTAGAAGGGACCAGAGTGCCAGTCATAGTGTGGCACGGTGGTGTGAATTGACATGGTGTATCACGGAGGAGTGGTTTGAAAAAAACACACACTGTTGGATTTAATGTATGATCTTTAACAATAAAATATTTAGAAAATGTCTTAGGAATGATATTATGTACCACTGGGATGCCGTAAGCCAGCCATAGATTCCCATGGTGGCGTGTATTGCTTGGACTAACTTGTTCTACAGCTTAACGTTAAGGTGAAAGGTCTTAAAAGAATTTTTACTTTTCTACTAATTCTACTAAGGGGGTCTGAAATCTAACACCCAGTCAAGTAAACTTGACATTTTCATCAAGACCTCTCAGAAATATCTCTTAATATGGCTTAAATTCACTCTAATAACAACCCTTCCCCTGGAATGGCTTCCTAGGGTGGACCATTCTCATATTGTCACAGTGGTGTGAACATGCATAGTCTTGACTCAAAGAAATGTGGGATTTTCATTAAAACCTCTCAGGAAAAAACCAAATACAAAAATTTATCTCTTTTTTCTTTCAGGCGTGTCTAATAGACCAATTGAAATGTGGAATCTTCATTCAAACCACTCAGAAATAGTTTTGAATATTGTCTAAATTTATCTCTAATAACAAGTCCCTCTGGAATTAATTGCTAGGGGGCAGCCACATATTGTCACAGTGGCGTGCAATATGCATATTCTTGGCTCAATGAAGCTTTGTATTTTCATTAAAACCTCTCAGAGAATAACCGACTGCAAAAGCCTTTTTCCTTTCCTTTGCAAGTACGTCTAATAGAGCAATAGAAACAAGGCATTTTCACTAACCCCTCTCAGAAATAACAGAATGCAAAAAGATATCTCTTTTTTCTTTGTTTGCATGCTTGACTTACAAGCGAGAAAACGTATTGGGAAGTTGACATCATTATTCTATTGTAAGTAATGAGGCTTCTAATGCATAAAGTTGAATACTTATGCCCCTCGTTTCACCAACAAATTTTTGAATACTTCGAAGAAGTTTATATCATTCTCTAAGAAAACATCTCTAAAAATTCTCTAAGAAGGACCCCCTCAAAAATATCAAAACCATATGAACCAGAAGTGATGAAACGCCTTGCCCGAGTTTGTTCAGAGTTCATTAATCCTCAACAATGCCTTCGCTATACTCTATTATGATCCCGAGATAATTCACCTGTGTTGCTGACGTAGCCCTTGTAACGTGGAAAAGCAACAGGAATATTATCGATCCAAGCAACATATCTATGATGTAATAACAACGGGTTGTTTGCGCTTGGGGATAAATGGATATGAAACATACGGTTCATAGCCTATCGATCTGAGCAAGAATCCAGTGAATCCCAGATTGGGAAACACCTTGGGAAGTATTGGGAAGTTGACATCATTATTCTATTTTAAGTAGTGAGGCTTCTACTACATAGAGTTTAATACTTATGCCCCTCGTTCGACCAACAAATTTTTGAATACTTTGAAGAAGTTTATATCATTCTCTAAGAAAACATCTCTAAAAATTCTCTAAGAAGGACCCCCTAAAAAATATCAAAACCATATGAACCAGAAGTGACGAAACGCCTTGCCCGAGTTTGTTCAGAGTTCATTAATCCTCAACAATGCCTTCACTAAACTCTTTTCGCTATTATGATCATGAGATAATTCACCTGTGTTGCTGACGTAGCCCTTGTAACGTGGAAAAGCAATAGGGATATTATCTATCCAAGCAACTACATATCTATGATGTAAGAAAATCAGGTTGTTTGCGCTCGGGAATAAATGGATATGAAACACACGGTTCATAGCTTATCGATCCGAGCAAGAATCCAGTGAATCCCGGATTGTGAAACACCTTATCATGTAGAAACTCTTCCTCAAATCATAAGGTCAGGAAGGCTTTAATAGTCAAGCTGTCTAGCGATCCATTCCATTGAGGGGGAATCAATTTCGAATACTAAAACGAAAAGAAATCTTTAGATTTTAGAGGTTCCCTGAGAAAAAAAACACAATGAAATCCAAAACTAAATCCTGGAGAAAACTAAATCCAAAAGAGAAAATTCTCTTAAGGTAGTATGTGACAACCTACGCGGGCATTGTCATTATGCAACACCCCACAAATGTGTCCTCATCAGTTACAAGCGGGGATACCCCACGGACCCTGAAGAAACAGGTCACATGTGAATGTGTCATCCTTAACACTGGTAAACCTTCCCTATTACGTAAGAATTAAAAAAAATCATGAAAAAACTTCCTGAAGAAAAATGCCTTACAATCATCTTGAAATGTCTTTACACGTCTTGAAAAACGTCTTGAAATGTATTGAAACTTCTTGAAAATCTCTTGAAGAAAAATGTCTCTAAAAACATATTGAATTTTCTTGCAACGTCTTGAAAAAGTCTTGAAGAAAAATGTCTTAATAAAACTCCCCACCTTGACTAGTGGACTCTAACACATACTGTTACTTAACAATAAAAAACTATGATTTAACAACCAAGCCCTATTACATAGTATCCAAAAGTTAACATTTTCTATTACTTAAAATGTATCAGCATCTTATAGAAAAATATCTCCTACTAGTTTCGCGCCACCCCAACACCTAGTTGGTGGGGGCGCTTCACGCCCCTCCTCAAGCCCCCCTGCGCGCGTAAGTCGTTACGCGCCATATTAGTTACGCGCCATTGTAGTTGTGTCCCTGTGTCCCACCTGTGAATATAGATATATATATATATATATATATATATATATATATATATATATATATATATATATATATATATATATATATATATATATATATATATATATATATATATATATATATATATATATATATATATATATATATATATATATATTTTTAACTACGTATTTTTAACTACGTGCATATAAATAGATTGTCAGGTTTGCCGAATCTTGAACATGCAACATATAATTGTCCATGGGAAAAACAATCTGTATTCAGATCTATACCTCATTATTCTAATGATTGCCCTTGAGCTTTGTTGATGGTGATTGCTAATCGAACATTCCCTGTGTCACCGTCGTCATTTATATATCCCCCTGTGCCCCCCGGCTTCCCCGTTGTTGTTGTTTCCCTGTGTCCCGGTCGTCATTTGTGTCCCGGTGTCCCAGTCTGTAATTTCTCTTTGAGTGTCGTGGTCGTCATTTATATTCCCTGTGTCCCGGTGTCCCGGTCGTCATTTGTGTCCCGGTGTCCCAGTCTGTAATTTCCCTTTGAGTGTCCTGGTCGTCATTTATATTCCCTGTGCGCCGGTGCTTTGTTGATGGTGATTGCTAATCGAACATTCCTTGTGTCCCGGTTATATTCCCTATGTCCCGGTGTCCCGGTCGTCATTTGTGTCCCGATCTGTAATTTCGTCAGTCGACAAACATGACGTCAGTCGACGCACAAACATGACGTCACTCGACAGACACACAGACAACTTATTTTCATATATATAGACTAGCTGTCGGGGTGGCGCTTCGCGCCACCCCAACACATTGTTGGTGGGGGCACTTCGTGCCCAACCCCAAGCCCCCCCGCGCGCGTAAGTCGTTATGCGCCATGTTAGTTACGCGCCATTGTAGTTGTGTCCCTGTGTCCCACCTGTGAATATAGATAGATATATATATATAATTTTAACTACGTAAAACTTGCGAATATACAACATTCTCATTATTCTAATGATTGCCCTTGAGCTTTGTTGATGGTGATTGCTAATCGAACATTCCCTGTGTCCCCATCGTCATTTATATATCCCCCTGTGCCCCCCGGAGTCCCCGTTGTAGTTGTTTCCCAGTGTCCCGGTCGTCGTTTGTGTCCCGGTGTCCCAGTCTGTAATTTCTCTTTGAGTGTCGCGGTCGTCATTTATATTCCCTGTGTCCCGGTGTTTCGCTCGTCATTTTTATCCCGGTCGTCATTTGTGTCCCGGTGCTTTGTTGATGTTGATTACCAATCGAACATTCCTTGTGTTCCGGTCGCTTTCTCTTTGAGTGTCCCGGTCGTCATTTATATTCCCTACACCTAGTTGGTGGGGACGCATCGCGCCCCCCCAAGTCCCCCCGCGGGCGTAAGTCGTTACGCGCCATATTAGTTACGCGCCATTGTAGTTTTGTCCCTGTGTACCACCTATGAATATAGATAGATTTATATATGTGTTTTGAACTACGTAAAACTTGCGAATATACAACATTCTTGGCTTTCCCATTGTCTGTGCATATACAAAGCCTTATGTACTTATAATGACGTCATATGCAAACGCTCTTTTTAAAAACAAACAAACATGCATACACACAACTCGTTTTTATATAGATAGATAGATAGATAGATAGATACAATACAAATTAACTGCGTAAAACTTGCGAATATACAACATTCTTCGCTGTCCAATTGTCGCTGCATATAAATAGATTGTCAGGTTTACCGACCCTCGAACATGCAACGTACAATTGTCCATGGGAAAAACAATCAGTATTAAGATCTATACCACATTTTTCTAATGATTGACCTTGAGCTTTGTTGATGGTGATTGCAAATTCTAATCGAATTGGGAATTACAATCTTTTAAATTGAACAGGCAGATCCGTTGGAATCATGGGAATGCGAGGAATAAGAACAGCCTCACCCTCAAAAGGGCCTGTCAAGATTGTGGCCTCTATTATGTTTTCCATTGTTTTTTTTTACTGCGAGTCGCGTGCCATTGCAAAGCGTTGGTGGGTTGATATTTCTTAACAGTATTATTGGCACGCCTATTTTTAGTTGTAGCAGGTGTGGTCGAAACCCTGAAAGATCCACGGAATTTAAAAATTCAGATGGATAATTAACCGCCTCATTTGGTTCCAAAACTGTGTCGACTGACTTGTAAAGGACTGCCTGGTCTCGAATCTTGGTTAAAACAATATTGTTGATTTCGTGGACGTCTATATTTTTGGGTGCAAGAATCGCTATTTCACTTAGCCATTTATTATTTTTATAATTGTTTAGAATATTCGGAAATACTTTTTCAATCAATTCATTTTTGGACGTCACTAAACTACAGAAATCAGCAGGTAGTTGTATACGTCCTGAAATTGAGTCTACTGGGAGCTTTCCGTTTCCAATTGCCAGCAATTGATCTGAAAATGTTTGACCCGAGTCATCGTTTTGCAATCGGACACGCTTATTTGTAGTTCATTTTAATGTTTTTACGTGTGCCCATTAATTAAAATTTTTCAGGCAAGCATTCATTTCGTCTGCAGGGGTTGATCTAGGTATTATAGGTAATGTTTGCCTGAAATCTCCCACAAGCAATATTAATGTGCTGCCAAAGGGTTTCGAATTCCCTTCGAAATCTTTCAAACATTGATCCAGAGCCTCGAGCGATTTTTTGTGTGCCATTGTGCACTCGTCCCAAATAATAAGTTTGCATTGCTGCAATACTTTACCCATCCCAGATGATTTGGAAATATTGCACGTGGGAGTTTCTGTAGAATGCAAATTCAGAGGCAATTTCAAAGCGGAATGAGCAGTTCTTCCACCAGGCAGCAACGTTGTGGCTATTCCGGACGACGCAATTGCCAACGCTATATCATTTTTTTTATCGAATTGATGCCAGAATCAGTACCTCCTGGCACATCCAAAAAGAAAATTTCTCCAACGTTGTTATCGACACAATGCATTATCGTATCATAAATGTCTTTTTGTTCCGACGTTAACTTGGAAATGTTATTTTGTACATACGACAATAGATCACTAGTACTGTAACTTTGTTCACGATCCAACTCTACACATGTCAAAACAGCAGCGGTACGATCAGGTGAAGGCATTCCTAAATCCTGAAGAAGTTTGTTTGCCATACATACGCACAAATCTTCTATAATAACTAAAGTGTAGTTATAAATTTCTGATGTAAAATCAAAAGTCATATCTGACGTCTCTAACCATTTTCGATGGAGTATATCTTCGGACATTTTCGATTTATATTTTCACCATAACGCTGTAGGAGCTGAAGGAGAGCAAGTTGTTAGAATGATTCCAAACAATGCACGAATTTGACTTGGAGTTGACGTTTCGCACGCGTCATTGATGCAGTTATCCCATTGTTGGTCATTCTCCAATAAATTCAGAGCTTGGCATGCACTACGGTAAGTGTCATGTATAGTACCGTTTACAGTTCTCAAATACTCAAAGGACGTCGGACCGGGTACATTCACCAAAAGCAGGCATAGAAAGAAGCAAGCATGTTGATTGGGGTGAACGGTATAGAGTCTTCCTATCGTGGTATCTTTGAAGATGGTAGGTTGGCCGTTGACTGACTTACCCTGTTTTCGACGTTCAAATACTTTATTTTTAGTATTCCACGTGTAATACGAAGGCACTTCAGTATACAACAATTTTTTTGCAAAAGAATCATTTTTGCATAGCGAAAAGAAAGCAGCTAACTTTGTATCCGGTGGATTCAGGGCTCTTTGTTGCACGTTGGATTCCGAAAAATAAACACGTTGACCATTCTGCAAATGTACCGCTAAGTGAACAACAGCTGGACTACGTTCATGTATCGGAAATGAAAGAATTCGCCAAACAGCTTCATTACTGCTTATGTATCTTCCAGCCTAATATTGTACGATTTCGTCGATATCTTTGATTTCGGACTGCAAGCCAAAAACTGCCATGTCACTGCCTTTGTTGACGTATTTACATATGTATTTGATTGCCTTTACGGAGTTACAGTATTCAAAGTTTATGTGTGCATTAAATGTTTTTGATAATAATGAGGAATATGGAACAACCCACTGGTTATCTACTTCGATGGTGGTACCGTTACGTTTCTTTATTATTGCTGTTTTACCGCCATCTTCAGTAGATCTTCTTCTATATTGTGGGTAACCATCATTGCCAGTAATTGTGTTGGGTACTAAAAGTCGAGGATATTGCTTTGTGCACCTTCTTCTGGCCATGCATGGTGAATTTTCGTTCTGTGCACCGCAAGGTCCATGTATCATATTTTTTACAACAATATCATATAACCCCTTATCGACTTTTTCATCAGGTATTTCAGCGGAAATCACATCATCAATTTCGTTAGAAATAATTTTATAATGTAGCCAGATTAGTATATGTGCGTGTGGCAATCCTCGTTTTTGCCGTTCCACTGAGTACATCCAGCATCGCACTGACCCAAACACTTCAAGTTTTACTATGTAGTTTATCAGTGATTTCAACTTTTGCCGGAAGACACGGGCTGTAATGTCATGTCTATGAACCGCCGATTGTCCTTGAAGTAAAAGCTGCTTTATCTCGTCCCAAGATTGATTACATGTAAATGTAATAAATAAATCTGGACGACCATAGAGACGAACATACGCAATAGCATCTTGAGCATATTCATGCATATGACGGGGACTGCCAGCATATGACGAAGGTAAAACCGTTAATCTTCCAACGTTTGTGGTATTACTGTCATTTACAACTGCATCTCACAAATGAATGTATTCTTCAGAGCGGAGCTTGGTCTGATTCAAACGGATAAATAGCAAACGTTCTGATTCAATTTTTGCATACATATCAATGACGTATTGGTGAAACAATTTACGGCATTTTATAATATAATTATCTTCATCCTGCCGAAACATTAGTCTATAGGAATAATAATGCATTGCAATGCATTTCTTATCTATTTCTTGTTAGTGGCTGGATTTATCAATTTAATATTAAAGTGATAGCCGTCGGCTCCATGCCAAAAAATGATAGGATATTGTAGGGCATCGTAGCATCGATGAGTTTCAGCAATTCTTACCAACTGAGCGTTTCGCTTATGAAGAATAATATCTCGAGGTAAAAACTGATCACCGACCATAACCATTGCCACTTCGTCGATAGTTGGAGCATTGTATCTACGCACATGTTGGCCAGGAGGCGTTTTGTCAGCGGAAATAACAATTTTATGCGTATCAGTAGGCATCAAATCGATGGCTGTTTTGAACAGACGCACTAAATTATTATTTTCGTGGAAAAGATGTTGCAATTGGGAAACGATTGTCCTTTCAACGTCGGGAGAAATTTCGCAACGTGCATTCAATTCAAAATTTCTATCACTGATGAAGTACAATTGCAAAAATCTATGATTCTCGCCTGAGAATGGTAGTAGGGACCCTGCTCTATGATAAATTTGCCCTTTAACTTTGAAAGTAGGCATAAATTCATCTGGATTTTCGATTTGGGTACCAAACGACGTCATTTGAAAACATGAGTTATATTTTCTGATCTGTGATAAAAAACGCTTAGATTCTGACGTAGTTCCAGTAAGCAAAGTCTTCAATGGCTCTGGTGGTGCAGCCAGTAGAGGAAGTTTAACTTTTCCTGAGGCGCAATACATTCCCATTGTTTCACCATTAAATTTCAAGGCCTTGCAATAGGGACACATTTTAGACATAGTCCCGATTTAAACAGATCTACTCAAGCTATAATCATCGACTGGGCTGTCCCTGAATGCTAGGCGAAAATTTTCAGGTTGCTCTTGTGATTCCTCGGCACGCTTTCTTTTGGTGATTTCTCTTTGAGAAGCAAGCCTAATTTCACGCTGTTGTTGTGATTCCTCCGCACTCTTTCTTTTCTTACTTTCTCTATAAGTCGCAAGCCTGTTTTCTTGCTGTTCTTGTGATTCCTCGGCAAGCCTTCTTTTTTCACTTTCTCTTTTAGCAGCAAGTCTGGTTTCGCGCTGCTCTGGTAGTTCCTCGGCACGCTTTCTGTTCTTACTTTCTCTATCAGCCGCAAGCCTGTTTTCTTGCTGTTCTTTTGATTCCTCGGCACGCTTTCTTTTCTTACTTTCTCTATCAGTAGCAAGTTTTTTAGCATAGACTCTTTGAGCAGCTTCCTCGGCTGTTGCCATTGTAGGTTCTTCAGTCATTTTACAATTAAACATTTTTCCGTGAACGAATGTCTTAAATACCTTTAATGGCGTCATCGTCATAGCAAACATGACGACAACTAACTTCATGACGACATGACATGATGACATGACGTCACTCGACAGACACACAGACAAACAACTTATTTTTATTTAGCAAGCTTGGCACGTGAAGAGGAATTTTTAGTATAGATCTTAAAATGACAGAAGAAACAGCCGATGAAGCTGCTCAAATAGTTAATTCAAAGAGAAATTTTAGTATAAATCCTACAATGGCAGAAGAAACAGCCGAGGAATCTGCTCAAAGGGTTAATGCCAAAAGGCTTGCGGCTAAAGAACGCAAAACCGCGCAGTTAGATAAAAATCCACCTGGACAACGAGAGTCAAACCGTATCAAAACTGAAAATGATAGCGATGATGATTAGGTTTGGGATTTTGACTTGGATAAGGTCATCAATGCCTACCAGATTTTAGTTAAAAAAACAAAGGTTCGGCGATATGTATTTCATAGTGATGCTGAAAAATAAAGAAGAAAAAGAAAAAAGAAAAAAGGTAAAAAACTAAAAAAAAAACTAAAAAGAAAAAACTAAAAAAAAAATAAAAAATAAAAAAAATTAAAAAAAGAAAAAACCAAAAAAGAAAAAACGTAAAAAAATAACAATAATAGAAAAAGGTAAACAATTAAAAAGAAAGAAAAACTAAAAAAAGCTAAAAAACTAAAAAAAAGAAAAAACTAAAAAAACTGGGAATTGCACAAATATTTCAATATATTCTGACAAGAGATTAAAGTAATTCGAAAACCTTAAAACAGATACGAAATAATTTGAGATTTATTATAAATTGTTGGAGCTTTAGCATGCTTGGCACGTAAAGATTTTTCAAAGTGTCAATGTTAGAATGAACATTGACAAATTGAAGAAAACAAATCAATAAAAAGAAGAAACTAAAAAAAGAAAAACTAAAAAAGAAAAAAACTAAGAAAAGAAAAAACTAAAAAAGAAAAAAACTAAAAAAGAAACTGTATCTATATATATAAAAATAAGTTGTATATATGCATGTTTGTTTGTTTGTGGGTTTGCATTTGACGTCATTATAAGCATATAAGGCTTTGTATATAGCGTCATTATAAGATGACACTACAGACCGGGACACCGGGACACAAATGACGATCGGGACACAGGGAATTTAAATGACGACCGGGACACTCAAAGAGAAATTACAGACCGGGACACTGGGACACAAATGACGACCGGGACACCGGGACACAGGGAATATAAATGACGACCAGGACACAGGGACACAACTACAACGGGGACTCCGCGGGCATAGGGGGATATATAAATGACGACGGGGATACAGGGAATGTTCGATTAGCAACCACCATCAACAAAGCTCAAGGGCAATCGTTAGAAAATGCGGTATAGATCTGAATTCGGATTGTTTTCCCATGGACAATTATTATGTTGCATGTTCTAGAGTTGGTAAACCTGACAATCTATTTATATGGACAGACAATGGGACAGCAGAGAATGTTGTATATTCGCAAGTTTTACGTAGTTAAAAATATATATATATATATCTATCTATATTCACAGGTGGGACACAGGGACACAACTACAATGGCGCGTAACGACTTAAGCGCGCGGGGGGCTTGGGAAGGAGGTTGCGAAGCGCCCCCACCCACTAGGTGTTGGGGTGGCGCTTCGCGCCACCCCAACAGCTAGTATATAGATAGATGTCCCGGTGTTCTGGTCGTCATTTGTGTCCCGATGTCCCGGTCTGTAATTTCGTCAGTCGACAAACATGACTTCAGTCGACACACAAACATGACGTTACTCGACAGACACACAGACAACTTATTTTTATATATATAGATGTCCCGGTGTCCCGGTCGTCATTTGTGTCCCGACGTCCCGGTCTGTAATTTCGTCAGTCGACAAACATGACGTCAGTCGACACACAAACATGACGTCACTCGACAGATACACAAACAACTTATTTTTATATATATAGACATTTTTGTCTCGGTCGTCATTTGTGTTCCAGTGTCCCGGTCTGTAATTTCTCTTTGAGTGTCCTGGTCGTCATTTATATTCCCTGTGTCCAGGTCGTCATTTGTGTCCCGGTGCTTTGTTGATGGTGATTGCTAATCGAACATTCCTTGTGTCCCGGTTATATTCCCTATGTCCCGGTGTCCCGGTCGTCATTTGTGTCCCGATGTCTCGGTCTGTAATTTCGTCAGTCGACAAACATGACGTCAGTCGACACACAAACATGACGTCACTCGACAGACACACAGACAACTTATTTTTATATATATAGATAGATAGATTACGTAACATGCACCTGCGTTTTGAAGAAAACTTTCCCTATGGCGTAACATGCACATGCGTCTTGGCCTGAGGGAATCGCTGTTAAGCCTTCTTTGGCATCTTAAGTCATTAAAGGAAGAAAAGAGTAGCGACTAAGGGTCTCATGGAATAGATTGACCCATCACTACTTATGTGCATACTAGAATTAATAATAATTTTAACATTACTAATACTACTCGTACTATTACTACTGCTATTACTGATACTTCTACTACTGCTAATGCTACTGCTGCTATTACTACTAAGTGTAAGGGTATTATGATGAAAAATCCCGGGCAGGTTTTCAGAGGGTATAACAGCAATATCTAAGGAACAGCCTGAGTGTTAATTTGAAACTTTTTGTGACTATTTACGGCTTTGACTCCTTGTTTCTTGAATAGCTTGTTTTGTTGAGAAAATTATCCCACACCAACCTGAAGGTTTTTCTAAAATGATTTAAATCAGAAATGCCTCATCGCAATAAAAAATAAACGACTATTAATCGAATGTGTAGCTAAAACGGAAGTTCGATATAAAATTATTTAATTGGGCCAACAAAACAAATAGAGAATAGCGTGTTGGACAACTTTCAGGTAGATCATTTTCTTCAAGTCCCTGAAGCTAAACCCCGCAATTATTTTCGATTACTTTCTGGCGTGTGCCCTTCATGAAGGACTGGAGAAATCGAACTGGAAACAGATCGCCATTTTGCGTGATTGCTCCTTAAAATGAAACACAGAAGGATACCTCCGGAAACATTTTTCCTTTTTTTTTGTTTAACTCTTACACATATTTACTGACACTAGACCACTCAATATGACCCGATAAAGGTTATTGGTTAGAAAGGTTTATTGCTACTAGTATTAATGACATACTAAGTAGAAATGATAAGAACAGAAGGGAAGTCAGTCAATTTCTCATGCAGATTAAGAATTAGGACGAACTGAATAAAATTTCCAAGAAAAACGCTTGTTTTGCTTATTCATCGACGCAAGGAGTTTGACAATAGTGAACTCATGGGCTCATTCTATTAATGTTCTTTCTCAAGGGATTTGTATCGACGAAGTGATGCGTTTGTACTGAGTGTTCCCGTACAATATTTCATTAACGTAATCGTAGCTTTTTTAAGCAAATATATAACGTGAAATATGCACAAAAATATGCACTAACCTAGCAGGTTAACAACCCCCAAACATGTAATGAAAATGGTTTGAAATTAATTTTGGTAACAGACAAGCATACTAAATTAAGGGCTTTGTCTGTTTCAAATACCTTAGAAGACCTTCGCTGATGAAATTTTGTCTGTAGTTTATAATAAATTAAACGTTGACGGACATGCCTGAACACAAGGCGGGTGGGGGGTAAAAACATTTAAAGATTGTTGTATAAGGAATATCCAGAAAAACTACAAATTTAAACCACGTTCCCCGTCGTAATGCGTGTTTCTTCTTCCTCTTAAAAAAAGAAGAGGAATAAAAAATAAAATTCCTGGCATAGCATAGGTAATTAATAAGAAAAATCGTTTAAAGAATAGTCGAAAGGACCCCCCCCCCCTATATCCACTAAAACATCTGGCAACGAAGTTTAGCCGAGTTACCCCTGAAAATGATTTTTTTTATACTTTAGGACCTCCAAGGCCACCAAATGGTAAAATTATTACCCAAATTTCAGCCTTTTTTGTTTTTTTAAGGAGGCCTTCAAATCGATTGTAAAGTACACCTGTCTGATCATGCACAGTTTAGTCAAGAAAGGCACTGTTTAAAGTGAATATTAGTGGATGGAGCTGTTTACATGCCGTCATAACGAGAAATGTTAGCTAACAAATGCGTTCCTGTAAGCTAACAGAAGATTGTTGACTGCGCTGTTGGAAAGTTTCGGTAGCAAACAGAACCGTTGTCAAAAATTAAAAAAGTTCAAAGAATAACTGAGAATTTACATAGATAGAAAATCCAAAATGAAATCTGCGGTTAGAAAAGAAGCAACGGTGAGAATCACAACGAATCCCAAAAGAAAACAAATCTTAAAAATAGGTGATTGTTTGATGCATTAATAAAAATCAGGAAGTTAATACACATCAGAATTCCTTTATTCAATTGAAATTTCTGATTTGACACCTCATGACTTAAAACTAAAGAATAACAAAATGATTATGCTAGTACATGTTTGAAGAATCAAATATATACAAGCAGCGGGCAGTGACCCAGTACTGTATAAACATATGAGTTTAACTCACTTATCGGTGGCATGGTAAAAAATAAAATTTTTAAATGATATTAAAATGGCGAAATATAGCATTTATCACCCATTGATCAACTGAGTGAAGTCATTTGTGCTGTTCACGCAGAGAGCAAGAAAGTTGAAGTAAAGGAGTCATTTCTAGACTAATATCAGAAGACTGGTAAAAACCATGGATGTTACACATGATTAAATAAAATGAAAAAAAAAATTTAACTCAAAGTAACGAGCAAAATTAAAACTTAAAAGAAACAGAAATTAGTTTTCTGGTACTCTAAAAAAAAAATTCTTATCGTTCAAATTAAACGACTCTTGTGTTTCTAGGAGTCGCTAATAAAGAATTGGCGCAACGTTCAAACTTGACTATAAAGAACGAGGTGTTGAGCAAGGGGCAAGGCCCTTCGTATGCACAATATCTTCTGTTCGTTTTAGGTTTTAATGTTGCTCCATACTTTGAGTTGGAAAAGCTTGTTTTTCTTAAATTTAATTTCTGATCGTTTTTAAATAATGCCGGGAAATCCGGCTACACCTTCACGGGAAAATGCCCCCCCCCCCGTATGGAAAGATTCTATAGACAATGCAATCCTGTGTAAAATTTACCCGGAATAATTATCCATGATATATCCACACGTAAAATTGAGTCGGCAAAGAAAAAGTAATTAGTATCAATATTTATTGATACCAAAATCCGTTTCTTAGAGTTTCGGTTATTATTGAGATTATTCGGTTACTATGGGATTTCTAAAAGGTTGCTTCTCTGACTCAACACAAAGATGGGATGTCCTCTTGGAAAATACTGAAGTTACTATGAAGTGGCTTGTAGAAACCAGGTGGAGTGCTCACTATAAAGCCGTGAAGCCTGTATGAAAATGCTGTAAGAATAGTACTGATACAACTGAGGAACTTTGTGACCCTTCAGGAACTACGACACTACGACACTACGACAGCAGTTCAAAGTTTATTGCTTGCATTTCTCATTTTTATGTTTTTTTGGTATGCAGAATAGTGCCGTAGAAGAAGCAAACCACGCCCGAAAGTATCAGCAAATCATTGGAGTAAGCTCCGGAAAGTATCTGATAAAAATGAGAAGTAGCTAATTGTCATCAGGTAGTGTCTTTTAATTAGGTATCTATTTATAACAGAGATGACATTGATGAAAAAGCGATTAAATAAAAAAAAGATAGTTGTGACAAGATGGATATGCCTGAAGTCAAAGGAAGAAGTATAAAGAGAAAGAAAATCATACACGGAGAGAAAGCTGCAGACGAGTTGGAATGCGCTTCGTTACGTTGGAAGAAAACTAAAAAGATCGAGCGCATTCGATCGCATTCAGTTCGAGCGCATTTGCACGTTTCAACAAGAAATCAAATCTCGCCAAGGCATGGAAGACAAGTCACATCAGTATGCTATTTTGGAGGCCCAGAACTTGTTAACGAGTTCAGAAACCAAAATGCCAATAATTAAGTTGCCAGTATAGTTGAGAATTACAAAGATATATCTTCAGAAGAGGCTTGTAAGTAGAATTCTCACAGACTACTGCTGTTTGTAGTTGAATACGAGCTTTCAGCCTCAACGCCAAATGTTTTTGGCGAGATTTTGCCTAACACTCAGTGAATCCGTTGCTTCCTGTGAAAAGAGTTTTTCCGTACTCAAGCTTATTAAAGGTTTTCTCAGATCTGCTTTGAGCCAAGGTCAAATCTTTAGCTTTGCTATTTAATCTAATGGGATCGGTGCGCCAATCTCAAGTTAGAATGAAAAGATTCTAAGTAAAAATATGTTTGGATACAGTGTATGTTGTTGCGACCCATTACAATGCAGCGTGGATCTTATAATAATGTTAGCCCAAATATTATGTTTTAAAATGTTTTACGCATTAATTTACCTACATTAAATATTTACATACAAATTCTTTAAATGCAAAGTTTACTTTTCCTTTCACTTCTTTGTTTCCATAATGTAAAGACTTTAAGTAACTGTTGTTGATTGCAAGTTTAACAGTCCGGGAAAAAGAAAATCCAAAAAATGGGGGGGGGGCGGGTTAAAATTCCGCCCTGTGTGTCAGAAGACCTTTCTACCACACTGTGGAGGAGCAAGTATCTACTCAAATTCATAGGAAGTATTGAGACCTGCTATAATGGCGCAAACAATTTTCAATACATCTTGCTCAAAGCCTGCCAATAAAAAATTTATTTATTATACACCGAACAGAAGCCACACTGTTCACCTGTATACTATAATTTTTAGTAAGATTATTTTTTACAAAAAAGAATCCATGTTTAAAAAAAATAAAATAAAAAAGGTCATGCAAGATACGCCACTATGGTTGTGATCAACCGTCTCGCTCAGAATACATGGGAAAAGGACAAGAAAAAGAACGATTTCCAAGGACCAGACCAATGTCATCACTGGTCTGATTTATGCTCGGGGGTCTCATTTTCAAGACCATTGGAATAGACATATAAAAAGGAGAATCCTAAACATAGACAATAGCATACCTTATGCAAATTTATTTAATTTAAACACACATATTGGCAAAACAAACAAGACTAAAAACAAAACACTAAAAACACTCTGGTTGTCATGGAATGTAGTTTAAACCTTAACGAGACAAACAAATCAATTTTCACAAGATTTACACTTGGCCCATATATTCTATAGTTTCACTGCTAAAAATCTAAATGGAATCCCTGAAGAAGAGGGAGAGGGGAGATTAATCCCCTTAACACTCGCTTGACAATTGATTATGCTAGAAATCAAGTAAAGAGACACGATTATTATTGCACTTAAGCTTATAATAAATTATTGGTATATTTTCTTGTATTTTAAACCCCTTTACAAATATATACTTGGAAAATATAAAAACAGAACCTAAAAATTTTGAAAGACAGAAAAGAGACAAATGATTTTATCCCTTTTATATGCTTAAAAGTTCCCAATACAGTTGCCATGGCCCTAGGGCTTTTAGTGCAATAAAACTTGCTTGCTTACTAATATAATTCAATCTTTCAATAGTGATACCAAATGTAGCCAAAGTACAAAAAGAAGAGGTGCCGTACATAAATGTACTAGCAGGTGTTTCTGGATCCATCATTTTATTTTATTTTTAGATATGAACTAAAATGTCATTTTTTTATTTTCACACAATTTTTAATGTTTCTGTTATCACCCCCGTCGGCATGCATACCTGAAGCAAAAAGAATATAACACAATATTGAAATAATGAGTACATCACTCAAATTTTCATTGTCAAAAACCATTGAATGGTGGTTTAGAGTTCAGCCTTGAAGAATAACAAAAAATCACTTTTTACATATATCCTGTGAAACAAAGATTTCGCCCCCCAGTTATGAATTTGTAACCTGTATCGAAAAGAAAACATAATTATATCGTTTGATTCATTACTTTTAGATATGTCAATTTACTTGGCAAGAACCATAATATCACTACCCTAGGGTAATAATATTAATACTGCCCGAGTTTTTAATGCCCTGCCAACGTGTTTTTTTTAATCCAAAGAAAATGTTCGATATGTAAATCAGGCAAAGCTATTGATTGATAGCAACATTGTAGTTTTACGCTGAAATATTAAATCCATCAAAATGCATAAAAATAAAAAAACCAAAAATCTCACACAGGGAACACATGTGAAAATGTATTTAAGTCGTCGTTTTTCTTGCTTTTCATTTAGAAATTTCAAAATCTCTCAATATCATTTATGAACGGAAAAGAATATAACTTGGAAACTAATCAGAATTGTCAGTAAAATAATAAATATCTAATGAGTAACGACAGAAGGGCCTATTAAAATGTCCAATTAGGGGTTTGTTGAGATACGTCTTTGATATTTATTACGGCAATACTGAAAGCTTTAATAAGAAAATTAAGAACAAAAACCACAGTCACAGTGCCTTTGTCAAAATCGTCATTCCAAAAATAATCACAAAACCAATTTATCAAGAAGTTGATAAAATCAATTTACAAAAAAACTAAACCAATTGGCACTAAGAAGTATGAACTAAAAAAAATAAAATACATAGCTATTCAAAAGGACAAAAACAGATAAATCTATACCAAGAGATAGAGAGCAATTAATATAAGCACAAAACATACAAAGAAAATACACCCTTTACTACGGTACATCTTTGAAAAAAACAGCCCCCCCCTCCCTTCAAAATCCTACTCTGATATTTTTGCAAAATCAATGTTTCGCACTGTCATGTGGCAAAAGAATGAAAACCAAACTGGAAACTAAACTATTTCTTGAAAGCAAAACTTGCTACTAAATTTTAAAATAAATTAAGCTTGCAATTTAGAGTTTACATCCGTGAAGGGGGCAAGGATATCCAGAACGCTTCTCCCGCCCCCAATATTGCACAAAATTCTCTCTTAGCTCTAAATCAAAATAGTTCAAGAAAAAAAAATGTAAACAAGAACTCAAAGAAACACATAATTTGAAGCAACATTTAAGAACAGAACTTTCTGAGGTGAAAAAGGTCTATTGAGACAAGTGAAACTGCAATATGAAACTATGGAACAGAAATGTTTGTCATGTGGTGGCAAATTGGGCTTGATCTCATCTTGGTAATACAGGACCCAGATTTCAAACTCGCATGGACTAATAAAATACAGGGCCGATGCAAGGATCTTAGTAGTCAACAAGCGTTATTAATCCAAAGCATAACAGAAATGTCATGGACCAATTGACAGGTTTGACTTTTAAATTTCAGACTTTCCAATCTCACATTAAAAACCCATTAACAATCTTCCACTTAGTAAGAAATTTGTCGATGATCAGTTGTCCCTAACAGTTTTGTATTTGCCCATGAAAACACGCCTATAAAATTTATTATGAACCATTTTTTCTACAAGCCCTTTAATTTGGTTGTTTTTTTTTAAATCTACTTTTCATGCTTAAAGTAGTTGAATCAATGTACAAAAGGTCTGCTATATCTAGTCTTCTCGTTGTTTGCTTTTTTTTGTTTTGTTTTTCTGCAAAACTTGAGCGTAAAAAGTTTTAATGTACGGGAATTTTTGGCAACACAGCTTTTCGTATTGGATAGGAAACGTCATCGTATTTTTTTTTATAGCACCCACAGTTTTTCAGTAAGGATTTTTCACGAATCTTTTCCGGAACAACCGATGTTCCAGATGTCTCCTTCCAGATATATTGAATTAGGTGATGTTTAAATTTAATCCAGGAGGTCTTGAAATTTCTTGGAAATTTAGAAGGGTGATGGAAATGGAGATTGTTCAACACTATTGCACCGATAATCGATTTGAGGCTGTTTTAGTCAATTATGTTATTCCAAGATTTCCTAAAAGGTCTTTTTTTTCGTTTTTTTTTGTAGAAAGAGAGAAAAGATCCTTAATCACTACCGAAACCGAATCTGGACTCGAGGTCATATTCATTCCCGTCGAAAACTTGCAAATGAACTTCGAAATTTCTGAAAATTGTAATTAAAAAATTACAAAATTTTGCACGTGAAATATTTTGTAAGACTTTTATTGGACTGTTATTTCCTCAAACGACATAGTCAATCAATCTCAATACAAATAATAAATTTACCGGTGGAAACCAATTTTACAGTATTTTCCTAACGAAGTTGGAATATATATGTTACCGTCAATGTTATAAATTGGTAGATGTCGACATTCACTGGTGAATGTCCGAAATGCCTTTTTTCTCCTTGGATTTAGTCTGCGCTGCCATTCACCTTTTTCACTTTTATGTAAGGTTTGATTGTGACAGGTTAGATTAGGTTCGGTTAGGTTTTTAACCCATTTCTGAAATTTAAAACCAAACATAACCTAAAACAACTAAGCCTCATCAAAATATTACCATTAAAGCTTGCATAAGACTGAGAAAGCTGATTCACAAAGCTAATTGAATCCAAGCAAAGAAAAAGAAATTTTAGACATTCACCAGTGAATGTCGACATTAACGGTATTTCGGACATTCACGGTAACATATATATATATATATATATATATATATATATATATATATATATATATATATATATATATATATATATATATATATATATATATATATATATATATATATATATATATATATATATATATATATATATATATATATATATATATATATATATATATATATATATATATATATATATATATGAAAAGAGAAATACCAATGCTACAGCACAAACACACACAAAAAAAAAAAAAAAAAAAAAAAAAAAAAAAAAAAAAAAAAAAAAAAAAAAAAAAAAAAAAAAAAGAGACAGAAGGAGAAAAGGAAGACTGTTTTCCTAAATTAGTGAATAATATAGTCCAGCACTTGAATGAGGCCTGAGGGCGTTAGAGAAAAATATGATTGTAAGTTCAATTTTTTATAGAAACTTGAATTTAGGATAACTTTATAAACAAAAGAGCCTTTTCTGAGGAAAAAAAACCATAAACATGACAAAAAAATATTAATAATAAAACAATAAAAAAAACAGACGTAATATTTTTACATCTTAGACTAAGCATCTCAACTATACAAGATAATCGCAAAACCTTTCCTAAAAGGCTTCGTTTTATAAATCATACAAGTCCTTCCGAATGATGCAATGATTTATTAAAATACAAATACGTTTTTCGTCCAAACACGATTCCTATTTCAACACCCTCATTCAATTTCTGGGAAATTAATCAAATTGGCAAAATCAAGCTACAAAAGGATTTTATTAAAATTTCCTTTGGTCCCATTCAAATACCCTGGGACATTGAAGACGCAAAAAAAGCTATTTTAACCAAATTATATACGTCTTTTCTTTTTGGGTCAATTGTCCCAAAATAAAGTTGACTGTCAACATAATGTCTTTAACTAGAAAAAAATGGACACAGATTGGCATTACCAAATGACTTCAACCAATGATTTCTCACAGCTTAAAGCTAAGCAATAAAAATTCTTAGCCTTAAAATAAATATTGGGGAATGCAAATAGAAATAGCACTTAGAATACCCTTCAACAATGGTCAGGAAAGTAAATTAGAGAAGAATTTTGGAGTAGAAACCAACCGGCATTTGGTAGATTGTAGTTTTGGTTTTGGATTGTAGATTGTAGTTTTGGTAGATTTGTCATTTGTAGATTTGGTTGTAGCATTTGGTAGTTTTGGTAGATTTTAGGCATTTGGTTGTGCAACAAAAATGGATAATAACATGAGTCATTAATCACATTAACGACAATTCTTAAATTGCAGTTTTAAAACATCTGGCTTCCAACTCTAGCAACCACATTACCAAGCTGAATTCACACCCACTGCGTCACCACAGGACAAGGTAATAACTGCAGTAAACAGTGAAAATTTCTAAAAACGGGAATAAAGTTAAATTTTTCTACCATGCTGGGGAAGGACCAAAACCTGTTACAAATTCATGATTTCTTTTATCGAATCTCCATACTTACTCCGTGTTTCAGAAAATTTTCTGACACACAAAAAGAGTGTATTTTAATCCTAAACGTTTAGATTTTTGTTAACTGTAACGAAATTTCTAAGAAATTTTAATGAAGGAGAAGTTAGCGCTCCTCGCACACTTCTTATTAGAGAATATCCCTCTTTGGAAAGAGAATCTCAGCAGTTGTAGTGATGTCAGAACTGAAAGCTTATAAATACAATTGACACAATGCACAAAATAGTGACCAGAAAGCGAATATTTTAAAACCCAACATATATTTATTTTTTGACTTTAATGGGTACAGTTATCCCTGTTTTACTGGTCTCACCGCACAGCATGAGGAAATCGTAATCACTGATCTATGAAATGGGAAAAAAACTCAGAAGACAATGGAATATTCTAGCCGGTACAACTACTTAATACAGTAGGCCTTTTAAAATAATAGAAGAGCTCAGTGTAGATACTTAAGATTGAGTCGGAAGACTGGCCAAGAAACACTGTGGGTCTAAGTTCAATTTGTTAACCACATTCGAAACGCATTAAGTACAGATTACCTTACTCAATTAGATTGAAAAAACGCACTGGGAAAATCACATTGTTTAGGAAGCGTTAAAAATTTGTCCCATAAACAAAAAACTCAATTATACAAATGATGGTTACAAGTCCCCTCACCTATAAAATCCACCACACTTACTGCGGCTTCATTTAATAAAATGAGATTTATACTATGAAGTGGGAAATTGAACAATACAAACCGACCAATATTAAATTACAGCCGAGAGATCAGCTTGTCTTTATTGCATGGTTTCAATAAAATAGAAAAAAAACAACAAAGAAGCGGTCACAAGCACATTCCGCATCATTTAGAAGAAATTCTATTCATAAGATATAGAGTCTGATTTTAAAAGCATTTTATGCAATCACGTTTCTACACATTAGTCCCTCCAGTCCACTCCTCATATTTATATAAATAGAAAGGTCGCTTAGTAAGAAAGACTGAAAAAAGAAGATGAATCCAATTCTGTGATACAGTTCAGCAAAACTACCCCAACAACCCGAGCCCAAAAATAATTAAAAAACACCCAATATGTCAGTAGTCACCTCAAATACTGAATAGAGAAAGAAGAAATAAACTTATGGAAGTTTTGGCGGCAAATGAACAAAGAAATTTAGAAAAGAATACATCAAGTGGGATTTGATTACAGTTACAAAGGCAATCTCAGCTGACTTGCTTACAATCTCAGTCAAAGGCAAAGAAAGAGAGGTGAAAATAGTAGGATGGGATCGGAAGCATAGAGTTTAAGTAAAAATTCGAGTAATATCATCTGAAGACTGCAAACTTACAATTTAATATCTTAGCGAATTTAAAGTCACATAATTATAATGACCCACAAAAAAATACTTTCTTCCAAAAAAAAAAAAAATTTAGCTTAAAAGGAAGAACATCACATTTCTACTTTCGGGCTGGGGAAAACAAATTCAAATAGGATTTTTAAATACGTTTCTTCTAAAAATGACGAAAGGCGATCGTCATGGCTCATACTTCTCTGGTTGCCCAACCATATAATAGCACATAATTCCCAACTTTAGTTTCATAAACTTTCTGCATACAAAAGCAATCTTCCGAGATCTTTATTTAATAGCTATATAACCCCACTAAGCTGCTACAATGTGATGTTGAGTCATTATTTTTTCCAATTTTATACGTTTTTGAGATATGACATCTTTACACAATATCAAATTCATGCCGTTACGCTACCATGACTTAATGTTAATTCGTCGACTTAATAAATTCTAGCGACGTAATAAGGATTTTACAAGATCTTTCGATGCTAGTAGTATTCTCACACCAAGCTATAATTATTCCAAGGCTTTTACCGTTTCTGTGTTAAACCACGGAAGAGATCTTGCATCTTTGCTTCTTAAAACTGACAGTTAAAAAAACTATCTACTTTGTTCTTTTTGTATTAATAGAAGTTGCAAAATAGGTTTTCAAGTCTCGCTCCATTAAAAACCCAATTGGAACTCTCACGAGGTTATTTGAAATATTTTGAATGTAAGCTTTGCTGGCTTTAGATAATTTATTGCGAGTCCCGACTCCTTATAGGAGTTGAAGTCAAGTTCCTTTGGGTTTATGTTTTATTTCGTTTAATTTTTTTTTTGTTCATAGATTTTTTTGGAGTCCCGGACAGCAATATGGTTTAGAAACAAATGTTAACAACTTTGCGATAATATATTTTTTGAAGTGTTTCTAATCTTTACCGAAATTTGAATCAGCCCTTTTAATCCTTGTACCAGAAGTCTAAATCAATATTCACTATAGGTAAAATTATAAACTAATCAGCATATATGAATCAGACACATTGGAAACCATCTAAAGCATAAAAAAAAACGTCAAATCTTCTTGGTATCATTAAAATGACTAAAAAACAGCTATCTATACAAAAACTCAAAATAACTGGAGACGATAGGTCCTAGAATCTCTTTAAAATAGGAAAAACAACTAAGAGAATTAGCGAAACACACAAAAACAACAAATTAACAACAAACAATTTGAATGCACTGGCCTAGAATTTATGGTTCAATGGACAATAGCTAGCCTTCTAAAATGTTCCTTACGTCTATATTGGCATCTTCGATTTCTTTAATTTTCTCGAGAAAAACGACACGTAGGTTTTCAATTAAAATGGATTGAGAACGACTGCTGTTAAGCGCTGTGTCAATTCGGGATAGCACGAGACGCGTAGTTTTCTCATTTTTTTGCGACTCTTCGTATAAAGACTATAAAGAAAAACATTAACAATTATAGACATTAGCTTTCATTTCTAGAAAATCTGTTCCTGTGGTACGAGCACATACTAAGTGATTAATTTCGGAGAAAGAGGGGAGGGGGTGTGTAAAAGCCACAAACATAATAGGGCGGGGTCAAGAAGTATTGACAACTATTGAGAGATGTGTCTTTTAGAGAGAAAGAGGCATTCCGCAAGGGTCTGCCTTTAGGCCAATACCTTTTTTTAATTTAAAATACTCGCCTTGTTAATGGGGTTAAAAGTTCAAAATCTATAATTTGCTACCGTATTTCTCAACTAGCATCTAATACTAAGTGTGAAAAGGAGTCGTCTTTTCCGAAAGCACGTATTGCTTCCATGATGACAGTACTCTAAGCGCTGCCGGTAAAATAGTCTGATTTGACTCAAAGATAAAAGCCCATTTTGAAAGAGTTATCCAAGAGTTTGATGTAAATTACCTCTCTTTAGATTTTGGAAAGTAACGCTTTTTCATTTTCTCATGAGTATCAAAGGCTTGTCCTGACTTAAATTAAATACATTTATTAAGAGGTTCTTTAAGCCGAGCTAAAAATGATTGTGCTCGATTCCTATGCATCTTACTTGATTAAAATCTTCCATGTACAAGTAATACTGACCTGATCAAGATGAAAGTCTCCAGTAGTCTCGGATCCTAACAATCCCAAAAATTATATTTCGAGGGTTGGTTCTTAGAATCCCTTTCTACAGCTTATTTCAGTCTTATATTTCATATTGTCCTGTTATTTGGATGTTAAGTTTTCCCACTTCACAAAAGCCACTTTTAAAACTTGGAGATAAAGTACATACTATTATCCAGGAAACTAACCGTTGCTCATTTAAATTCTTGCTTGATTTGAAATTTCTATATTTTCTGCCCTTTTATATTTTTCACTTTTCTACATTTATTCGGCTATCTTCCTGCTTCCCTGTGTAATAAACTATCTTTTATTTTTATAATCTTAATATCATCTCATCATCTCCAACACGTAACCGATTTCTCACGCTCCATCATTTCAGTCTGACTTCAATATCACGATATCTTCTAATATAATTTCAAGACTGTATGTAAATAATTTCTTAGACCACCCTGTCTTCCTGTTCAAAAATTTAAATAAAAGAAAATATATAACAATAGCTAAGAGCCCATATGGCACTTGTGAAGAGGTCGGAAGAGCCAAGGGCCAAGGGCTCATATGGCATGAGCTCTAGCAAAATTCTAAGAATCAAAAGACTGATTTAAAAGGAATATCAGAGGCTTAATGCCAGTCAAGATTTAAAATAAAAGCTCTGAGACACGAGGTCCATCTAAATATCAAAATTCATTAAGATCCGATCACCCACTCGCAAGTTAAAAATCCCGCATTTTTTCTAAGTTTTCCTCTACTTTCAGCCCCCCAGATGGTGGAATCGGGGAAAACAACTTTATCAAGTCAATTTGTGTAGGTCCCTGACATGCTTACCAATTTTAAACGTGCTAGCACATCCAGAAGCACCAAATTCGCCAAAGCACTGGACCCCTCTAACTCCCCCAAAGAGAGCGGATCCAGTCCGGTTACGTCAATCACGTATCTACGATATTTGCTTATTCTACCCACCAAGTTTCATCCCAATGTCTCCACTCTAAGCGTTTTCCAAGATTTCGGGTTTCCCAGTCCAACTCCCCCCAGTGTCACCAGATCTGGTCGTGATTTAAAATAATAGCTCTGAGACATGAGTTCCTTCTAAATATCAAATTTCACTAAGATCTGGTCACCCGTTCTTAAGTTAAAAAATACCTCAATTCTTCTAATTTTTTAAATTAACACCCCCCCAACTCCCCCAAAGAGAGCGGATATCAAGTTTCATTAAGATCCGATCACCCATTTGTAAGATAAAGATACCTCAATTTTCGTGTTTTCCAAGATTTCCGGTTTCCCCCTCAAACTCCCCCCAATATCACCGGATCTGGTCGGAATTTAAAATAAGAGCTCTGAAGCACACGATCCTTCTAAATATCAAATTTCATTAAGATTTGGTTACCCGTTCGTAAGTTACAAATACCTATTTTTTATTTTTCCGAATTACCCCCCCCCCCCCCAACTCTCCCAAAGAGAGCAGATCCGGTCCAGTTGCGTCAGTCATGTATCTTGAACTTGTGCTTATTCTTCCCACCAAGTTTCATCCTGATCTTTCTACTCGAAGCCTTTTCCAAGATTTCCGGTTCCCCCACCCCAACTCCCCCCAATGACACTGGATCCGGTCGGATTTAAAATAAGAGATCAGAGTTGCGAGGTCCTTCTAAATATGAAATTTCATTAAGATCCAATCACTCCTTCTTAAGTTAAAAGTACCTCATTTTTTCTAATTTTTCAGAATTAACCCTCCCCCCAACTCCCCCCCAAGAGAGTGGATCCGTTCCAGTAATGTCAATCACGCATCTAGGACTTGTGCTTAGTTTTTTCTCCAAGTTTCATCCCGATCCCTCCACTCTAAGCATTTTCCAAGATTTTAGGTTTCCCTCACCAACTCCTCCCAATGTTACTGGATCCGGTCGGGATTTAAAACAGGAGCTCTGAGACACCTTATCCTTCTAAATATCAAATTTCATTAAGATCCGATCACCCATTCGTAAGTTAAAAATACCTCATTTTTTCTAATTTTTCGAAATTAACCGTCCCTCTACTCCCCCCCCCCTAGATGGTCGAATCAGGGAAACGGCTATTTCTAATTTAATCTGGTCTGGTCCCTGATACACCGGCCAAATTTCCTCGTCCTAGCTTATCTGGAAGTGCCTAAACTAGCAAAACCGGGACCGACAGACAGACAGACAGACCGACAGAATTTGCGATCGCTATATGTCACTTGGTTAATACCAAGTGCCATAAAAACGGGTTTAAATAGACCCATTCAGGAAATTGAGAAATATATTGTTGGGGCTCGTGCCCCTTTTAATCGGATAAATTCCCTTTCTCTCATGCATAAATTTACCAACAATATAATTTTATTTATAAGTTAGCCTGTTTTCACTGTAATTTCGCAAAAGGAAAGAAATTCGTTTGTATTGTGGTTCGATTTTTATCTGGCTGATGTTCGATTTGGATCTGGCTAAGTCTTGTCACTGAAATATAATTTATGGGTAAACCAAGTTCGATTTTGAATCTCAATACATTTTATTGGTCAATTACGTTACGTGACGGCGAAGGAGGTGGCGTTACCTCTCGTCTTTATATATATTTTTGAGTTTGTTCGTGTTTAGACTTGAGATCGTGATTTTGGAGTCGACATAGGTAATAAAATTGAGTTATTTTCTACGAATTTATTATATTATATTCCCCAAACCACGGTGGGGTTAGGAAGAGACTATTGACATTTATCGTCATTTTATTATCCACAAGAGAACCCGTCCCCATTCGAGGATATACTAATTAGTGGTGACACAGGTCGTGCAACCATAGGACAAATAGTGTGGCGCTTACTCCCCCCACAGATAGTACGCTTGTTGCACACACACTGGTTATAATATCGGTGAAGAGTCGACGTGGCCGCTTGACCCACGATACCACAACCTAGCGTAGGCCAGTAGTGGTGCTTGTGGCACTCAGTACGTGAAGCCGAAATATTCAGATTTTTTTATTATAAAAAGTTTGTTGATTATTCTTTGTCCACTGGTGTTTAAAATATTACATCCGTTTTTCTTCTTTAATTAGCTTGAATTAGGTAATATCGTCTTAAACAAACTCCCAGGGTTTGCATGAGGCTGCAACTCCTTCGATGTTTTCAAAAGAATGCGAAAGAATTTCTAGTTAATATTTGAGTTGTTTTTTAGGGGGTCCCTGGAATTAATGTCTCCGGTTTGGGTTTGGAGTTGTTTTTTTTTAGCACGAGTTATTTCATCTTTATTGATGGTTTGCTCTAAAACCGTGCGTGACTCCCATGCCTAGCTTTTGGGAATTTTTGAGGTGGGAGATTGAATTTTGCTTTTCGGGTTTCCCCATAGTTTTTTGTAGGTATATTTCATCTATTTCATTTTCTCCCTTGTTCCTTCCTGGCCATGGAGCTACACCAGGGCGATAATTTCAAGTTGTTTTTTCTGTAAGTTTATTGTTTAATAAATTAACTCTGAAGTCATTTTTACTTTTATTTGTATATGCTCATAGATAAAAGACTCACTTGTCCCAAAGACACACGAAAGACTATGTTCTATAGACTAACTCAAAGCTGACTATTTTATAATCCAAATAGGGTTGAAAATAGACCCTGTTCGCATTAAAATGTTCGCATTAACATTTACAATAGAAATCTTATTTGGATAGCTAAAACCTCAAGATTTCAATACATGGCTCTATTACGGGAGGATACAGGCAAGGAAGGCAATTTGTAACAAACAAGGAATTAATAAACATAATACGATATAAATAAGATATTACATAGTGAACGTAAATAAGATAAATGAAACGACTTTTCTCTCCTTTGGAATATTCTTCTATGATTATGTTGTTCGGCCCTTTGTATATTATAAAACTCTAACGGAATTACTACATTTTATATAACTATATCTACATGCTTTTGATTATGTTAAAAATACTATTTTGATCTTCATATGAAAAATGATGTTCATAACTTTTGTTATTACACTGCTGTACATTTTATAATAACACAATCTGCTAGTGCTACAGAAAATGAAGTTTTTCGTAAAATATTTATTATATTTAAAAAAGAATTAATTTCAAAAGGCACTAATGTGTCAAATTCCTTGAAAATGAGCCATTAAAAGCTCTCTACGATGTTCCAGTTCCCACTATCTGAGGAAAAGAAAAAAATAAAAGAAAAAGATGCCTTATATGCAGAATATCTAGGTTGCAACCTCTTTTCTTGAATTTCAAGCCAATATTTTTTCCTTGTTGTTCAAGCCACCAGACGGTAATTTCCTTATATAGGGGTTTCGGACAAGGTGGTTCTAGTAGTGTACTTCTTGTTGTGATTTGACACTATTTTTAGGAATTATGGGCTATTGTATTTCTTACTATTGGACGTGATTGTCTATTACTAGGTTGCAAGCTACTGCTGCAACCCAGATTCCTCCTTTTGATTTTGGACTTTTTTTTCGTCTTTTGATTATCAACTTTTTTCGTCTGATCTTGACAATGGCCTTTAAATAAAGTATTTCCATAACAATAAAACACGTAAGTAGCCAAAAAAAGATATTGGTTTTCAAACAATAAAACTTATCAAAGGACTAGAAAAAGATTTCTATCTAAAATACTACACTTGATCGAAAATGGCTATAATTCTATAAATTTCAAAAAAAAACTTATAGAAAGATTAGTGTTAGTTAATCCCGAAAATTTTTATTTAAGACTTTCACAATCAAGCCAAATCAGATTTGCAATCAACGGCCGACGGGAAGTATACAAGCTTGTAGGTCAGGATAGTCTAACGATTATTAAAGTAAAACGACTTTAAAACAAACATTCGGCTTTCAATATCATTCATTTTTACTTCAGCTAGAATTTTTGCAGTCATCCAATTATGTTTTCTCCGATGTCATCAAGTAGGTTTTTGTTTTATAAGGGCAGAATTGTTTTTATTTGGCATAACTGATGCAAGTTCTGAGTTTTTAGAAGACAAAACCTGCTGCAATGGGATTGTTTTTCTTTCTTTCTCTTTTTACTGGCCAGAGAAGTTACCTCTCCTATTTCAGCTCGTTTTAAGTTTGGCTTGGTTATTTATCGTAATTTCTGTTCGTCTTGGATTGGGTGACTTACAGCAGTTTTCCGCTTGAAAAATTATTTGACTTTATTTCTGCGTATCTTTAGTTTAATGTTGCTCTTTACTTTTCTTTGAAAAACTTCTTTTGCGGAAACATTTTTTTAATTAATTTCTCTTCATTTTTAATTGACATAATCATTACCATTGTAAAGAAAACAATGTTTTAAATCTTTTAGGCACTTCTCTATACAAAAAAAAACAACAGATTTTGGCTTACTATTTGTATATTGGACAAGATTTTCAATTAATTTTTGATAATATAAGCCCTTTCTAAAATAATGATACACTTGGTATATTTTGATTTAGTTTTACTCCTGCTCGAATTTCCCCGATATATAAAACTTGATACCCCTTTCTGTTTCTAAGACATTACATCTAAGCTGTTTGGACAACCTGGATGCACCTACACCTTCTTTATTTAGTTGAATAGTAAGAGCAGAAGCAGTAATTGTAGTAGCCCTGACAGTTTCAACTTACCCTAGTTGTTTGTGAAATATCCTGGGACGTCTTATTGACAGCCAGCATACCCCCAGTGCCTTTTAATTTAGTTTTGACGCAACATAAACTTTCCCTGAAAGTTTCTACTTTATACACTACCCAGTCTTGAAACACCCTGCCCGGATAATTTGACAATCAAGCATTTTTTTACAATCTGGATGCGCAAACTATTAATAAGAATAGTAAAAGTACCAGTAATAGTACAAGCAGTAGCAAAAGTAATAGCACTATTGGTAACCCTGGATGTTTCAGCTTAGTACCCCAAGGCATTGCTGGAGTATTGCTAATACATCCCTCGCATAGCCCCCATGTGCATGGTACGTTGTGATTCAGTTTAAAACCACCCTTACCGTTCCCTGAAGGTTTCATTAATATTCAGAGCATTAACAATAGTCGTAGTCATAGTAGCAGAAGGAATAGCAGGAGCTTTCGGAGTAGTATAAGTGATAGTAGCAGTAGAATTAGTTGTAGTAGCAGTAATATTACTCACATTGTGCCTTTTTAGTTTAGTTCAACCTTCTGTCCTGATAGTTAAAACTTAGTATTTTAATCGGTTTCTAAGATATTGCTGATATGCCTGATACCAATAATGCACACAGTGGGTTTTGATTTAGCCCAAGGTCCCTCTCAACATAATCTGAAAGTTCGATATTAGCTCAATAACAGCCGTAGCAGTAACACTACTAGTAGTATGCATATCGCGTACTTTTATTAGTTGCCCCTCAACATGCCCTGAATGTTTCGACTTAATTTTTCAGGCCAATACTGGAATACTGCTGATACGCCCTTTTAAAAAGCTGCATACAAAGAGTGTTATTATTTAGTTCAGTATCCCCCTAAACATTCCCTGAAAGTTTCATCTTCATACAATAAGCCTCAATAGCAGTGGTCATAGTAGTAGCAGTAGCATCAACATGGTCATATTATATTTTATTTAGTTTAACCTCCCCTAGAAACATTCCTTGAAAGTTCACCTCAATACCTCGCTTCTCTAGCAGCATTAGCAACATACATATTGGATTTTTTTCAACACTCCACTTAGCACACGGTGTAGTTTCACCTTAATACCCAAGACAGTTCCTGGAACATTGCTGACGCATCCTTTTGAGTAGTAGTAATGGTAGTAATAGTACTGGCAGTAGTAGCAGTAGTAGTACACACATACTGCCTTTTGATGAGTTCAGCATAGCTCGCATCGCGCCCTGGAAGTTTCAACTTAGTATTCTAAGCCGTTCCTAATATACTGCTGATACGCCCTTTAGACAACCTGTATTCACAAAAAAAAGGTTTTAATTTAGTTAATTTCATCCTCAAAATTTCCCGAAATTTTTGCCTCAGAACCTTTAGCCTTAGTAATAGTCACAATAGAAGCAGTAGTTGTAGTGGTAGCAGCGTGCAAATATTGCCTTTTCGTTAATGAATCATTCCCTGTAAGTTCCAACTTATTACCCTAAGCCATTCATGAGATATGTCCATTTGACAACCTGTATCCACAGAACATTTATGAGATATGCCCATTTGACAACCTGTATCCATAGAACATTTTCTGATTTAGTTCAACTTTCTCTTCGATATTTCCTGAGAATTTCACCTTCATATCCTTAGCCTTGGTAGCAGTAGGAGTAATAACAGTTGTGGCGGGAGTGGTAGTATTAGTAAGTGTATTAGAAGTAGCAGTGACAGTAGCAACAGTAGTAGTATGCACATATTGCATTTTGGTCAGTTGAGCATCCCCTCATCATGCCCTGGAAGTATCAACTTAATACGCTAAGCCGTTCCTAAATTTTGGCTGATGTACCCTTTTGAGAACTAGGTGCAAATAATGTGCTTTGATTTAGTTCAACTTCCCGCTCAACATTTCCTGAAATTTCTCCTTAATAACCTTAGCCTTAGCAGTCAGTAGTCACAATAGCAATAGCGGTTGTAGCAGTAGTGGTGGTAAGAGTAGCAATATTAGTGGTAGTAGTAGTAGCGCGTATATTACCTTTTGGTCAATTGATCATCCCCCTCATATTCTTTGAAAGCTCCAACTTAATACAATAAGTCCTTCTGACAATCCGTATGCAAATAATGTGTTTGATTAAGTTGACTGTCCCTGGCCTTTTTAGACACAAAACGTCAAACGGGCCCCCCTTCCCCGATAATAAATAGCATCCCCAGTGGCAGAGTTACTAGACATTTCAACAATGCTGAACAAGCCGATTATCTCAAAATCTTGATCAAACGTCTTCTGGGACAAAAGGTGTACGGGAGGGGAGCTGGTTGCCCTTCAATAGCTTCTGACTCTAAAGAAGGGCACTAGAACTTTCAATTTCAAATCGAATAAGCCCCTTTACAAGTTTCTAGGACAACTCCTTACATACGAAGTGCGTTGGTGAAAAATGATAATAATGATAAAAACAAGAATTCGTTGTGCCTACTTCACTCTTTACTTAGGCAGCACTGTTGCGCTACCTATGATGATTATGTGATGTCTATAAGACTCACATTTTATTAAATCCGATTCGCCAGACCAAAAGTCCATGGAATAACCAGAAGTTGGCAAAAACTCAAATTATCTTATAAACTCTTTTACTATCGATCCTCAGCTTGGTTTTTAATAAATAAAAGAAAAAAAATAGCACAAATGAATTTCAAAATAAATCCAATCAATTATATGTACTCTGCCATCCATTTCTTATAGACTAAACAAGTAACCTCGTTTTTTCACAGTGCATCGCTATATGTGAACTTTTCCGAGACAGATAACTAATGTATCAAAGTCAGAATGCTTCAAAAACTGACTTAGAACCTTAGAAACCTAGAACCTTGAAAACTGACTTAAGAACCACTTAGCGTCACATAATGTGACTCTAAGTGGGTTAATGGTATAGGACAGGTTTCTAAAAAAAAAAAAAAAAAAAAAAAAAAAAAAAAAAAAAAAAAAAAAAAAAAAAAAAAACATATTTGTCTGATGTAAAAAAAAAAGTAACCTTGCGTGATGACTCCGTAAGGAAAATACATTTAAATATATCATTTGGATTTTCTGACACTTTTTTATTTTCAGGCTTTTTTTATTCAATGAATATAGAGAGCAATATTAAAACCTAAAAAAACATGAATAACACTATGAATTAGGGGACTGCCACCATCCTGGACCCCTGCAAAACAGAGTTTGTGCTATTTTATAAGCCTCGTGTATCTTTGCTGATAACGATTGCTGCATTAACTACAGTCGACAATATCACTTCTCGCAATGACTTAAAGGCTGTTAATCTTCAATAAACAGATTCTCAATTGTGAATTACCTTCAATTCTGTACTAATTATATAGGGTCTCCAATACAAGAAAAACATGCATGTTACGCTTTTTTATACATTTTATGCTATTATTGTTGTCAATAGTATTGGCTAAGGTTGGTTTAAGGTTATTGATCCACATATTTGTTTTATATACAGGTTATCATAATTACCCAAAAAAAAAATATATATTTTATTCTGATCCGAACTATAATTTTTCGTTATGATGCTCAAGGTTAGAATTTTCCATGAAGATGAAATATACTTGCCTAGGAGAATACATAATAATTTTGGATTAAATTACCTTAAAATTTTCCATAACAGATAATGAATCTTTTAATTCTGTGCTTAGACCCCTCACTTTTTCATCCTTGGTCTTCAGTTCAGTTTCCAAAGAATCACATTTTAATCGCAATGTTGTTATCTCCTTCTTAAGTTCACCGCTGTTAAAGTCATCTCCTAGAACAACACAGTTGCATGTTATACATCATTTGAGACAGGTATTAATTGATTATTCAACGGGTAGGGACGGTAAAATAACACTAAAGGGCAATAGCTTTCATAGCTTTTATTTTCATTTCTAGCTTTTCGTTCTAAAAGCAGTTTTATATGTTAGTGCTTTGAATAAAAACAAGTCTACTAAATAAATAAGTGAATCACAGTCATTGTTAACTTACAAAATTAATTTAAAGATGATAATTTTTCCATTTTGGGCAAATAATGGGTGTGGTGGGCGGTTGCTCTTTGAATATTAGAAATACTATTAAAATCACTTTTGACTATTAAAAAAGGGCAACAGAGCTTGCAATGTCTAATCAAATGATTCCCTTTCGACGCTTTTACAAGAGCCCCATCTATACCAAGTGCCCATGCCACCACAATTGTTAGTAGATATAGAATAACTAACATTTTTTTTCACCTCCGGAACTAAATAGCTTCAAAATTTTCGTTATGGATCTATAAATAAATAAAAAAAAACAAAGAAAATTCGAATTTTGCAAGTAATCACTTAAAAGATAAGACTAGAAACTACAAACCAGGAGGTAAACTAAAACTCTAAAAAAAGGTACACTAGGTACACTAAAAAAATTCAGCACCTCTGAATTAAAGGCCACTTCACATACTGCTATGTACTGTGAACATGATCAATGTCATATTCCGGACGATTGACCAAGCTACTGGGGTCCAAGGGCTCTATTCCACGTCATGGACACAAGCCCAGGTTGTAATATGGAAACTACTGCCATGGAGTTTTTTTTTTAAACATGTAAAGGACGAATTTTAGGTAATTTTAAATTTTTGGTGGTTCATGTACTACTCCTGTTCATTCTTCTTCAAAAGGATAACAATTACTTCGGGTAGAAGTTTAGCTTATGCCCACACCCCGTTCTTCTATCAGTAAAAGTTCTAAAGCCTATTGCGTCATTAGCGCTTTACCAAAAACAAATTATGCTATAAGCATTAATTCATTTTTTTGTGCACTTTTTCTTCGTCTTAAAGATACCGCATAAAGTTCTACCTCTTAGTTTACCTTGGTTGAAAATTGATGTCGTGTGTACCGTGTTTATTCTTGAAATTTCAAGTTCAGATATGTTGCCTATATATGATGTTAACCATAATGTAATTATTTTTTTTTAATCTTACTATCTCAATAAAAATCCCGACCCAAAATTAATGTCAGAATACCTCTCATATCTTGCTTGTCCCCCTTGTTTGTTAAATTTGACAGCTACTGACTTTTTTTTTACATGGCTACCTGAAAGAGCTGATGATTATCAGTAAACTTAACTGTTCAAAAGCTTAAAGAGAGTTATTGATTTACAGAATGATTTACAGTTACTGATTTACAGAGTTACAGACTTAAACAAAGGTACAGAGTTTACTGATTGTAAACGTATACTTTGCAATCAGTAATGAGTAAATGGTCTTAAAAGATTCAACATTTGTCAGCAGGAAAACAGCCCAGAAAACTGCCTCTGAGTCCGTGTCTCCAATTTTGTGCCTACACACCGGTCGCGTGAACGATACTTCTATGAAAGTGTTTTCTGCTTGATTTTCTCATTTACTTTTTTCTTTCTTTTTATATACCCCTCTTTCTTATTCGTTTTGTAAGAGAGGAAAGAAATAAATTATTATTAGTTTTATGATATTTCACACTTAACTCTCAAACGTTTTAACTGAATAAATTATTTTACAAAAAAAAAACAATTTGAATGAAAATTATCCTTAAGATTTCAGTTTCTTTTGTCATCCATTACAAATGATAGCTACGGAAAAACTGAAAAATAAAAAAAAAGATAAGAAAAATGACTTTCGTAATTGAGCAAATTGTCGCCGACAGTGTAAAAAATGAATGATTTTTTTTGTACTTTTTAATTTTTTTTTCGTATTGTAGACGCCTAAGAGACAGTAAATCTTATTCTTCAATCAATATTTTATTTAAACAGAATGAAAAATTATCACCACATATCGGACTTATCTTATTTATAAGCAGTAAATAGTTTCATTCAGATGCGTAGTATCAAATACTTAATTCGTAAAATAGACTTTTAAGGATGAAGGTGACATACGAAGAACCAGTTCATCTTATTTCTTAATAGAAAAGGCCCAACTTTTAACTAACATTTAAATTTTTATAATATAAAATAACTGATAGCGTCACTAAGGCGTCAATTACCCAGAATTCGGTTTGGTCGCCGTTCAGCACCCAGGAACGGTTTCTATTTATTTTTGACGCAAAAGAAAACGGCAATATTCTGCTCAGTAAAGGAAGAGGATTATAAGTTCATAAGCATTGCTGCACCTACCAGCACATAGCAATGTGACCTTGGACATTGCAGCACACAGAACGTTGCTGCACCTACCAGCACATAGCGACATTAACCTGCTAAAGACGTAAACATTTTTGAAGATTCCTCCATCTTATCATGTGAGTTCCAACTTTGAATGCCTACCAGGAAAATTCAATTAAGTATTAAAGTAATTTTTCAATAAGTTTCACCGAAACACAAGTTGGGGGGGGGTCTTACTTTCTGTTGTACACTTGAGGGCTATCTAGTAAAACTATTTTAGAGACACACTAACACAGACAGTGTTTGTTCTAAGAACGTCCAAATCACCTTAGCCGCTTTTACCTGATACGCATACTGAGTGGGATCAAGCAACTTTCCAGATTGTACTTTGAATATACTAACGATCCGAAGATAAACGCAAAAGAGGTAAACCAAAGCAAATTCAAGACAAATTATAATTTGTCGAGAAAGATCTATTATGATTCTTATTTTCAGAACACCATTTCAAGAGAGCTCTTTAAAAAGGTATAAGTCTAAGAAAATGAATCCACTTTGGTCTTTCGAGTGCACCCATCGAAATTAATATCCATTTCTACCTGTCCCAAAGAAAACAAAATTTCAAGCTAATAAACAGGAAATGGCAGAAACAAACCGACAATACCTTTGTTAGTTTCTGTATCTAAAAGCTTTGATTTCAACGCAACATTTTCTTCTTTAAATGCTTGCAACTGCCTCTTCCACTCTTCGACATTTGCAGTTGATTCCTGAAGCGCTGCCGTTAGCCTGGCGTTATTACTTTTCAATGTTGCCAGCTCAACTTCCCATTTCTTTGCATTTGCTGAACTGAAATATGACAAATAAGCAACACTTGCAAAACTAGCATCAAGTAACATTCCCAAAGTCTAATATCCTAAGACATCAAAGTCACGGTATCTTGGGCAATTTTGGGTGTATCTTTCTTTACGAAATCGCTTTTCAATATTTCCTTTATTGTACTTGACCAGTAATACCACTTATCTTGGCTTTTCCAATGGCATTTCATCAAAATTTGGAACACGATAATGTAAAGTATCAGGGGGGAAGGGAGCCCAAGCACGTTCCTCACTGCCTTTTGGAACACCCCTTAACAGAAAAATTTTTAAAGGAGATGGCAACTATTCCTATAAATAATCTGGGTACGCCTAGGTTAGAGTTTACTCCGGGTTTTAGAGGGGCAAGTTGTGAAATTCCTTAGACGAGTACATTAATTAGTAGTGATGTAAATGGACTTAAAAGGATGTTGAAAAATAAATTTTAATAATTATAAATAAAACATGATTTTAATGATCCAATAGGATGTATAATAGTTGTTGAGTGTTAAGTTAGTGGATTTGTTAAAATGACTTAAAATATCGAAAATATATTGAAAATCCCCGAACCGATTGTCAAAAACCCAAAGTCTTCAAGAGGTAGTACCAAAGATTCCTCTTTGTATATGCCTAAATATTAGAGAAACAGATTTTTGGCTGAAGCAATTCCTGATATATTTTATCGACATTTTAAAATGCCCCTTTAATTCTTCCTTTGTCCCAACTTCCACCCATACAAACCAAAAGCCTGACGAATTTCAGTCGACTATACATTCGTTTTCCTCTGAAAAATTATGTCAGAAACCCCCTGATGTTTTCTTTGCGAGCCTTGTTTCTGCCAGCCTTCAATTTACCTACTGAACAATTTTCAGACCATTTTCCTCCAAAAGATGATTGGACCGAAATAATATAAGTCGTCAATGCATAATCTTTGTTACTTTTTAAGAAACTTTGGTTTTATGAAATTAATAAATTTATTTTCTGAACAGATTATATCTAAAGTCGTATTACAAGTAATCACATGGTAAATCCTGTGACAGCAATACAAAATATATCACGCTTCACCATTCACCAAACTAATCTAGCAAGAATAAGAACAACATAAAAAAGAAAATAAAGATCCCCGGAGCAATTACTAGCACATAGGACGTCGAAACCATATTTCAGTTGGTTTGTCCGTTTTACAGGGACAAGTAGCAACCTTGCAGCAACAGGGATCGATCCCGGGACCCAGGATTTCCAAGCAGAATATCAATCCGCTTTTTTACCCCATACAAAGAACAATAAATTACGGATAAATATATCAATCACAAGAACTACAACAATTTTACGATTCAATAGCTTTTGTTTGCTTTTTTTTCCTCTCTTCTCGTCGTCTCTTTTACACAAAGGGTCTGTGAAATAACGGTCCGGTAATTTAGTAGCATAAAATCGTTGATTTGACATAGATGTACAAAAAAAAATAATCCTTTTCATCCTTCCGAATTGATGGACACTCTATGGCACTTAACATCTTGGGCTTCCTAAATGGTGTCAATGGGGACTTATTGTAGGAAAGTTGTTGAAGCGTCTTTTACCTCTTCCAGCGTCCGATAATGGTATCTTTCGAGCAATCTCTCGATAATCGGAAATAGGAATAGGCCCGGTGGGTTAAACCTGGGCTGTACAGCGGCTATAGAAGCATAGCAACGCTTATTTTCACTACCAACTTGTAAACAATGCGTGCGTAGGTGCGACTCCATGAATTATCGTGATATAATCGTCTCAAATATCTTTTCGGGATCGTCGAACCTTATGCCAAAGCTAATATAGTACTTCACAGTAATACTGGCTGTTGAAATTCTGTTCTTGGGGTAGGTCCTGACACGTTTCAAGACTCTGGGCCTTCGTTCTGTCGGTGAGCATTTTGTGGACCATTTTTGCGTATACTTTGCTGAAGGACAAATCCTTGGTTAAAATCCGGTGGACCGCTGTTTTCGGCACATTATTCATGTTAGCTTATCTCCAAACATAATAAAAAACCAAAGGGTATTGAAACCATATTCCAGTGGGTGAGTCTGTTTGACAAGGACAAATAGCAAGTATATCAACCAGCAAGGATCGATCCCAGGGTTCTTTATTCCTAAGCAGGACATCAATCCGTTATGTTACCCCAGGTGAAGAAAAATATATCACGGATAAGTAAATCACTCCCAAGAACTACAACAATTTTGCATCCTGACTTCTTTTTTTTCTCTTTTCGTCATCTGTTTGATATACCATCTTTCATAGGAGCATTATAGGTCCAACCTATTTTAAAGCAAATTATGAATAAAAAAAGAAGCAATAGTAAATACCTTTGGGCAAGGGCGAGCTTAAGCCGCTCGTTTTCGTACTTCAACTGTGCTTCGACAGCACCGGATGAAGGAGCTGGAATTCCGCCCAGTAAATTTTGTGAGGGAGAAGCGTTTGTTGTTACAGCTGCAATGTGGTTCTTCTCTAAGTTTTTCTTCGTCGGGCTTTCCAATGTAGACTACATAAAAAAGTATATTCAAAAAAAGGAAATCATTGGCAAGCTATGCATATCTTCAAATAGGACGCAGAGAATCTCCTTGAAGATAGACGTTGTGTGCCTCACTCAATAGGAAAAATTGGGTATAACTATGTGACGTAAAAAAAGTCAGGTTCCCCTCTATAGGTTGGATCTGTGTGCACAGACTGATCAGCATGTCAGATTCTCAATCAAAATTTGTACTTTCAACACTTGAATTAAGTCTTAGTAATCAGATATAGAACCATCAAACCAACAAAATAGTGGCTAGTATGCATTTCATAAAAGTGCTCTCTTTTCACGACTAGAAAAACTGATTTTTTTTAAAATTAAATATAAAAGTGATGTATTTACTTATTCTAGGAGCCTATGCAGTAAAAATATATTGAAAAACAACTTCAAGTGTGAAAACAAAATTTAAAGAGGTTGTATGTCAGTTAATACAGAATGAAGAGGTTGTATATCAGTTAGGTATCTTTTTATTCTTTTACGGTTGAACAAAACTGTCTCTAAAGTGACCTTTTTAATATGCAAGAATGCATAAAAAAAATTATTTTTTTTTAATCGATGCCAATCTTTTAAAATAGTATATGACATCATAATGAGCAAGCTTTGGACCAGTTAAGGGGAATTGGAAAGCGCACCAAATCTGGCACGTCGGCCTTTTTCTTCGGGACATAAAACACAAAATAAATAGTAATATATAAATAAATAAATAATAGACAAAATCGATTGAAGACACTCCATACGAGTTATGTTCGTTGCGGTGACTCGGGAATGGCTTAGAGGATTCAGTTGAAACTTTCAAGGACTGTTAGGGAAACAATCTGGGCCCCAAATTTTCACCTTGGAGGAGGGGATAAAGGTAAATTGAAAGACCCTGCATGCGTCCATGTTATCAAAATGATATAAATTGGACAAGCCTCCAAAGCCAAATTGGCCCGTCGACAATGAGTGTCAGGCAAGGCAATTGATTTAATTCATAAACTTTGACATTTGCACTAAAAAAAAATTTAATTCAATGTTAGCTATGGGGATGGTCTTGGAAGTTTGAGTAGTCAAAAAAAAAAAGTTACAAAAAAAATTATATAGAAAAGTTACAAACAAAATGTATTAAAAAAAAAAGAAATAGTTAAATTATAGAAGTTAAACTATATGATATTCGCTAAGATTTCAACAAAACCCAATAGAATAAAATTTATAAATGTTTACAAGAAGTTACAACTTTAAGATATTGTAAGAAAAATACAAGCGAAAATGTCAAGTTTTCGAAAGGAGATTTCCCTAATATTCTAGCATTAATAAGTCTGAACTATGTTTTTCCCGCGGTCATCACCGAAAACATACGCGACACGTTTATTTTTGTAGTTTGATTACCAGGAATGCACATACTTGATAAGATCCGGATAAACTCTGAGATCTCTGATGGGTTCCATACTGCCCTTTGATCTGCTGACAATGTACATCCTCTGATAAATGAGATTCTGTAATAGGCGGGTGAGCTTCTTCCTCTTGATTTGAAGGAGCGGGGCTTGTTCCCATTGATCTGGACTGAATCGGTGAAGCATTGGCACTTGTTATACTAAAAAAAAATTGAATTGTTAGGTTTCTAAAAATGCACCAAGCCTTTGATTTGCCAATGTCAGTTTGGCATGTTGTTTTCCCAGAATACAGGGAATAAGGTAAGGCATAATTTATAAAAGTGAAATACGATATGCAATGGAAATCAGAAACGATGATACAACAATTATTCATTGCTGAGACCGGGCCAGAAAATGGGTGAAAAGGGCAATTGAACACATTTTAATGTTTGATTGAAACCAGAAAATACATCCAGTATTCTGTATTGTTATGTTTGGTTCTGACTGAAATATATGACTGGTTTTTTCTCCTCTACTCTATTTCAGATACCTAGTCCTCTTGACATGCGCCTCTTGCCTACGGTTCGGCACAGAAAACGATGAGTTCAAGCGCATCCAGGTTGACCAATCGCTTACTAGGCTTACGGCTTCTTATACCGGGATGTGAGCTTGGGATGGAAATTCGTTGTCTTTATCTTTCCATCTAGTAGGGAGCGTTTTCTGGATCGTTTCTATCCGATCAGGATGGAAAAGGAGTCAAAGACAATCCGTACTGGGGCGTCTTGCAGCATGTAAAGGAGGTGACCGTACCAGCGAACAGTGCGCTGGGTGAGCTGCGCGAGAAAGGAGCTTGAGAAGCACGTGGTAGGATGTTATGGTTACTAGCGAAGGTAGTCAAGTAAAGTCCTTCGATTTCGATTTCGTTATGCAAGTCATCACATAGTCGATCTCGGAGTTGAAAAGATAAGAAGTGGTGGCGCAACCTTGCCAAACACCTGTCTTCACCAAGAATGCGGGGCTGCGTCTTCTATTGACTTGCACGAAGCTCTCCATACCATCATCATATACCTTTTTAAAAAATGGTCAATATTTCTGGGGTAGGCCAGCCAGTGTCTCCACTTCTACCGATTTTCGGACCTTTCTACCGAATAAATTTCAAGCCTACCGAAATACCGATTTTCTACCGATTTTTTGCCGATTTTTTTCTTTTTAATTGAACATGATAAGTGTGACTGCGAAGAACGCCATTTAGCGAAATCACGGAACCATTCACAGCCACTTCAGTCATAGTGCACAACGAGTGAATTTATTGAAAGCTTACTAAGACTTCTTAGAAATTGACAATCAGAAGATATTGTCCCCTGGACAAACTAGATGGTTATCTGTACATAGCTGCGTCAAAAGGATTCATGAGCAATGGGATGCTCTCATATTATATTTTACTGAGGCTGTGTTTGATGATCCTACGCATGGAAAATATTTAGCACTTGGTGGCTTGAAAAACCCCTTTATGAGAATAATGATGATGTTCTTGGACTATATTTTGGCCATGTTGGCTGATTTCAACCCTCTTTTCCAATCACAGTCCCCCCTTTTCCATACATTTAAATTAAAACATAACGACTTGTTGCAACTCTTTCCAAGAACTTTCTTGAGGTAGAATATGTAAATGGTTTGAAGAATCCAGTAGATGTTGATGTAAATGATGACAATTATTATGTAGCTATCCAAAATATTTATCGTGGACTGAATGCCCAGCTCGCTATTTCAGAGCTTGTAGAGCGCGACCCTAAGGTGGACCATAATAAAGAGATAAAACTATACCTCACAGCAAGAGAATTTTACAAGGAAGCAGTTGCACAGATCAAAACCGGGTTCGTATTTGATGATGATTTGTATGAGATGTCCTGTCTTGTAGAGCCTTCAAATGCTGCTAAGTTCAATCTTTCTAGTCTTGCACCACTTCCAGTTAAGTGTTTCCCTCTTACATGTCTTGGAGCTGCCATTCACTCGGAATGGCGTGAACAAAGCTCTGTTGATGTTCCGAAGGTAGAATATTGTCGAATATTGTAGATTTGTTTTTCCATTGTTACCCCAAGTGGTCGACCAAGGTTTGTAAATCTAAGGCAGGTTATTTACTTTTTCTTTTTACTGCCTTTCTCGAATGTTGTTGCAGAACGTCTTTTCAGCACTTTAAAAGTGGTGAAGACTGATAAACCAAATAAATTGTCGACACTGACCTTATCTGCCATCTTCTGTACTAAATGTGGGACGAAGAGGATGAATATGCATTCTTCATCGCTGATAGTTGATCATGAAGTAGAGAAACGGCTAAAGGAAGTAAGAGCATCTGCGACAGTTGAAGAGTGTATATGAGTGATCAAAGTTAGTCTATAATAGCAAAAGTGTCTGTCTTGTGTTGCATTAGATATTTGAAACATCCACTGTTCCAAAGTGTGCTTTATTGATTTATTATGATGAAAGGTACCTAATTAAATAGATTAGAATTCAATAAACGCATGTATTGATACGATTCTAGGCTATGGCTTCAGAATGTTAGTGATGTATGTCTACGGTGGAAGAGCAAAAGTTTCTGTTTTGAGTTGCATTAGATGTTTGAAACTGCCGCTGTTCCTGAATTGTTATTTGAAGACAAAAGTGTGCTTTAATTATTTACTGTGATGAAAAGTACCTAATTAAGTAGATTAGAATTCAATTGACGTATTCTACCGATGCCAGCATAGGCTTGATTCCTTCGTTTGATGTTGTGTATCAGCTGCTTTAATCATTTGAATCCAGTATCTCATTTACTGTTTGAAGTCCAATTTTAAATGCTTTACTATGATGAACAGTACCTGATTAAGTAGAATAGGATTCCATTAATAAAAACTAAGGATATTGAAAGTGCATTTTTTAAGCCTCATCTTCATGCGTGTCTAGCTAAGCATCTGTGTTTACACGCGTGCCAGGCAATATATTCGTGTCTAAACATATCTTGTTCCCACGTAGGCATAAACACCAAATGCCAATTTAATTAATACATGAAAATCGTTCTTTCCTTTTGTGAGAATTCGGATTCACAGGCACTGCAGATTTGCAGCAACTACTGCAAATGCCGCGTTTGCAACATTTCAGAATCGCCGCTAGCTCAATAGTATACAATATTAGTATACTAGCGATTTGCAAGAACCACTGCAAACGTTGCATTTGCAACGACTGCAACATTTCGTAACCGTCGTTATAACAACAATATCAAACAACGCCCCATTACTCTTTTGCAGATTTAAAGAAAACATTGCTTTAAATCGTCGTATGATCAATCGTAAGTCGATAGACCGTTGTAGAGTGGTCTAATTCTGAATTGATCTAGGACTTCAGCAGAAAACTGAGTATTTTTGTGAACTTAACATGCACTTAAAGGGTTTGGGCATGTTTAGAAATTCCCTACCGATTTTTCTACCGATAGCGTGACGCCATCTACTGATTTTCTACCGAATTTTAGGCACGCCATACAAATTTTTGAAGCATGAGAAGTGGAAACACTGAGGCCTGCAGTCCTCAGTATCAGCCCGAGCGAGGGGCGATCTATAATCAAAAGCTGCATTGAAGTCTACAGATATGATTTGCGCTTTTTGTGAAACTCTGGCGTCTTTTCAATCCCCTGGCGCATTGTGAAAGTTTGCTCCGTAGTCAAACTGCTGAGCTGTTCTGTTTCTACACAGCATCTACCCAGTAAATTTGATAGCTAATTAGTGATAGCTAAAGCAGATTAGTCGATCACCGCTTTATTCTTAGAGCTGCATTGTAGTGCCAGAACGCTAGTCTTTCGGTACGCATACAATCGTTCATATAACTGAAAAGATCAGCTTGAGCCACTGGACCATCACTGAATCTCTGTACTTGGAGGAGTTCCAAGGAAGACGAGAGGTGCTCGATTATTATTTCGACGTTTTACAGAATTTCGGATCACATGGGCTGTAAACAGTTACAATACGAGGTTAGAAGCCGCATCAGGCATAGTAATGGTCGTTTGAATCCGGTCTGGGTCTGTCTGTGCAACTGTTTCAGCGTTCAAAAGCATTGAAAAGTGACCGATTTAGGCAGAGAATCAGCCTACCATCAGATTACGGAGGTGTTTGTAAAGTGAGTAGTGTTTGTAGAGTCTCCCTCCCTAGCAGAATCACCAAGATCTCAAATATCATGTCAACACAGGTCTTTCTATCTCTGTGCAGTAGACTAATACGCATACCATTGACATGTCTGTACCCTGTCATATTCTTTGCTAGGCGGGCTTTCCGATGCAGCTTGATCAAGAAAAAGGTCCCCTAAAATATCCAGGGCTTTTCTTTGTGTGTAGCTGTGCCAATAGTAATGCCAGTGGAGTCGAATATATTTTCTTTGAAGGAATTCCACGTGACTTCGGAGTGTTCCAGATCTTGAAAACAGCTAAACCAGTGGAAGATATCAAGAGCATGCTTCTGTCGCATCTCAGTTTTACCAAGTAGCTCAGACCAGACTTTGAAGGCTGTCCATCTTGCGGCTGTGCTCTCAGGCGTAGTCTTAGCGCGACCACTACTATCCTATGGATTGTATTTCCAAGCTCAATAGACTATAAGTCCGCGAATCAGTTACTGAAGGGCGCTAGCCTACAAAAATTAAAATATAATCGATAATCTTCTTTGGCTGGTCATCGTTGCTATATCAAGTGCGTTTAGAATTTTTCGTCTCTGAAACAGTGAATTTGTTTTGACGGGATTCTACGTGATACATAGTTGGAGGAGTCTCTCTCTGTGTCGTTCAGCAGAATCACAGGATTGAGAACATTTCTCCACATGCCCTCCCTGTCAGTGATCGTTACGTAGGTCTTCCAGCAGAGACCTTGTGCTGTCTTGAAGGTATCCCAGCAGAGTGACAATGTTGTGGGATGAGAATCTAGAGAGGGTTTCTGAGCGCTCTGCGAAGAATATGTCCTCCGCCCCAGCAGAACTCGGATTAATGGGAGCATAGCATACAAAAACTGTCCAGTTTTCATACTTGTACTGGAGCTGAGCCGCCAACATTATATATGAGTTTGTTTTTAAGAGAGAAGACATCGCTGGTTCTGGCGTTCAGCACGAAGCCTACACCATTTGTCTTTATTTTTGGGTCACCAGACCAAGTCAGGTGGTATCCTTCACCAATATACTCTTTTCCGACGAGGGGGGTCTCCCTGAGCCCAGCCACAGCTACATCAAAGCGTTTTAGCTCAAGAGCAAACGTTGGTTCTGCTCCGGGACAGTTGAGTGTAAGAACATCCCAGATGGCAAAGCGTAGTCAGCCTAGAATGACTACAGTGATTCCTTATTATTCATGACCGTAGGATAATCTCATTAGTAGAAAAAGTGAACACCTTGAGGAGGTTCAGCTTACTTTAAGCCTATCAAATGCAATTTTAGGTCTCGTTCAATGTTCCCCCGTTCCCTGTGAATCATATAAGGTCTTAGTTCCACAAAATTGAGCAACCATTAGTGCATTGCTCGACAATGGTGTCCAGAGGAAAACACATACCACACACTTCAAAGCTGATTAAAAATACATCATCAACTGAAATCTCCTGAAGTCAAGATTTAAGATTATATGCGTATCTAAAAATGATTCATTCTTAAGTAAGGCACTGCCTTGAGTCTGCTCATCATAAATGGGATCCCGGAATAACCGAAGGTCAATGTCTCAAACTTAAAAATATAAAAAAAAAACGGCTACTAAAACTGATTAAAAGCTTTAGTAAAAGTGTGAGTTTGGCATAAAACGTTGCAAAAAAAAAGTTAAAAACAAATGGCTATCAAAAGATAACTAAAAAGTAAAAAGAAAAGTTACTAAAACTGAAAATGATACAATCAAAAGTACAAAAAAAAATATCAAAAAGGGATAGTAAAATTATACTCGGATGATCGTGTCCTACTTCTGACAAAGGTTTAACCAAAGTCAACTTTACTTCACATGAAACAATATGATTATGAAATTCTGGCTTTCATCTACCACTTCTCCCTCTTGTTAATGGTAGCCTTAGTATAGAAAATATTAATACTTCTTTACAAAAATTATTTTGTATATATATTCGTCATTTTATTACTAATAATCTTTTTTCGTTCCTTGTTTCAAGCTTCAACCCTAACTTGAGTTTTCCCATAGGTGGACGTTGGTGCTTCTCAAGGTTTTGTGTTTATCTGCCTTCAAATTCTATTATATGTGCATCTGCATGCGACTTAAGTCAGCTCTGTATTATTGTAGTAAATCGAGTGACTTTTATTCTAAAAAAAAACATTTATAGTTCTAGCATTAATATATCTTTGTGCTGTTATGAAGGTGGTCGAGGGCTGATCCTACAGCTCAATTCCTATGAGCTAATGTGGAATTCAAACCTTATTTAAATAATAAAGAAAATCACACTGCCTTTTCATCATAAACAACCAATTACAAGTAGAAACAATCAGGAGATTTGTTCTAAAGACAGTGGAATTCCAAACTCTAAATGAAAATTTCTGCCCTATGTCCAAGGGCTGTCCTCAACATAACACAAACAAAAATATAAAAAAGAAAATTATATTAAAATACGAACGTTAAAACAAAACAAAAAATTTACTTTTAAAACAGCCCTAGTATCATGACTTGAACGAAGTTCAACAAGGACTAATATATAAAGTGAGGTGAGTTGATAATATTCATTTTATCAGACGAAATAAAAATAAATAAATATACGCTTTCAATGCTAATCTTGCCTTTTTGGCAGCTAGCCTGAAAGGCCTTCTTAATATTTTCCTTTCTGCAAGATTCTAGGAATTTTTGCTAATTGATAATATTAGCATGTTTTTTGCCTAAGCTATTAAAATAAAAGATATAATAGGTCAACTGCTCCCCACAAGGTAGACGTAAATAGCAACGAAGACCACACGACCTTTCCATTATAAATAACCAATTACAAGCAGAAATAATAGGAAAATTTTTATGAAATCTCAATTTAGAGTTTGGAATTCCACCGTCTTCAGAAAAAAATTCCCTATTGTTTCTACCTGTAATTGGTTGTTTATAACCTTATTTAAAGGCCTCGAATGTTAGATGCCTTGTGGCTCAATCGCGCCGTAATCCAGCATTATGCGCCAGTAAAAATTACACATTCCCAATTTAAGCGCGAAAGCAATTAATACTTAAACAGATTTCATATATTCTTTTGTTTATAAAATAAAAACTTACTTAGTGGGTTGAAGTATCTGCCCGCTAGGTGTACTTCCATTCGAAGTATTTTTGTTCCCAGCACCAATATTCTTCGTGGCCTCTTTAACTTCATGAAACTTCTCTATAAACTAGAACACAAATTTACTTAGACAAATAGTATGTTAAACCTCTTTCATGAGATAATTTTGTAGTTAATCTAAGATCTTAGGTCCTTATGTGCAGTGCTACTTAACGCAAACTAATAAATTACCCCGCGACAAAATGTCGTTTTCCTCCAACAAAACATCAATTTCTCTGAAGAGGAGATCAAAAGGACAAAGAATACAAATTCTGCTAGATTAGGTGATGAAGCCTGTCAACCTTGGCCCACCCTTTGATTAGACTGTATTAATTGTATTGTCTGTGTTATTTTGTTTTTCTTTCCTTAGCGTTTTTACTCCGCTTAAATAGTCAAAACAAGCGGGCAACAAATAAATTATTAGTAATAATTAATTTTGAGACAGCCAATCAATCTGTCATGGTCAAAAACCTTGTGATGAAGGCTTATACTCCCCCATCCTGAAAACAGAGGACCATTGGATTTTGCCATAGCGTGACAGTTATGTATGTCTTTTCTTCTTCTTCTTTGTCCAAAATGCCACTATTTGGTATTATAAGCCAATTGATGGTAAAAAAAAAAAAATAACGCCAATCAACAAAGCAAAATTTCTTAGCATTAACTGTAAGCTGAGTGGTTTGGGCTGCTTTCGGCCAAAATAATATTTTAATCACCAATTTGTCCGAAAATTACACGTTTCTTACAATAAAATTCCTAATCATCACATTCTTTCCTAAATCTAAATTTACACCAAATACCACTTGTAGGCAAAAAAAAAACAAAAAACAATTTTATTTTTTTGATAAATTTGACATCTAAAAGAGAAATAGATGGCAAAAACATTCCAAGGACTAAAAACAAAGCGTCATGGTAAAATGTCATAGAAAAAATAATAAATTTTCTTGATGGAAGTAGAACATAAAATTGAAACTTGAAGAAATAAAAATTATTCCTTCGTAACACGTATCTATAAAACTACTTTCAAAATATATAGATTTTTGGCAATTCCTTATATTTATAAAAAAAACTCAAAATTACAGCTTTACAATTTTTTTACAATAAAAAATGAAGCATTTATGTTTCTTTTTTTATTATAGTCTGATTTCACTTAACTGAGTACGACTTCCAACCAATTGTTCGTGCCAAATTGGTGCAAACCAGTTTAAGTTGGTTCTTCTTAGTTCCAAAATGGATGATTGATAATAACGTTGCAAAGAAATCTCTATTGAACATGTCCGGGCAAATTCTAGGGCTACAGATTAAGTTTAAACATTCGCGTCAACCTAGCAATTCCCCATACTACAAGCAAAGGTAAACTATATTACTTAAGTTTGTAAAAAGGTTAAAAGTTTTTTATTTCTATCCATACTGAAGTAAGTCTCTGAGGATTAAAAATAATATAGTGCTAGCGGTTGATATTACTGTTGGTCAATTGCGTTTTAAAACAGCCTGACATTTTATATTCCTCTTTACGACTTATACATTGCTAAATTCATTTTTTCTGAGTTTTCGAAAACAGTTAAACCATATGCTAAAATAATGGCTATAATGGCCGGCGTATGGCTATTGAGAGCCTTAGAAATTAACGTTTTAACTTCTACAGGATAAGTAAAGACTTTTCTGCTTCTAAAAGAACACACCCGTTTTTAATAGAATTTTGTGTTTTCGGTAAAGTGCTGTTCAGCATAATTCTTCAAACATGAAGAGTCTGTTTATTTGAGCCAGTTTTACTTAAGCAACAGCTTTTGTTCGTTTTTATTTCATTTCCGTCCTTTACTTTCATCAGAAAACTTTTTTTTGGAGGGGGGGAAGGGTACATTAACATAGAATGATTTTAATAGGCAAGTACGAATTGAAGAGATAGAATATTATTTTCAGTATGAAAGGGGTTCCGAATATTTTTTTTCTCTTTTTAAACTAGCTTACATCAGCAATGTGAAAAGCTAAATTTTGGAATCAATAACCATTTAAATGACAATAGCCATTATGATCATAGACTAATGCAAATTCCTCCACCTTCCCTCGTCAGAAAGATTCCGAGAGAAGGTACTAAAAAGGACGAATTTTCTAATGTCCTATCCCCCCCCCCCCCAAAAAAAAGAAAACAAACCCATAGCTTCTCTCTTCTCACACTAAGGTCTGACAAGTTCACCACAAACGCTTTATTGTGCTTATTTACATTGAAATGTGGCAAGAAACTAAAAATTATCAACTTTATCCTACATGTCTTGTGAAGATGCTAACTTCTTCATATGATGAAGAAATCCTAATGCGAACCTTAAGAAACAAGACTGCTAAATCAAACAAGTCTAATCTGTTTTTAGCATAATAAAAGCTGTCAGTTTACATGATATAATGTCGCAATAAGGTACTCTTTGTTGTTTCGATGGGGGAAACCTTATGGCATTTACCCATCCAAAGTAGAAGTGGCCCACAAATGTCAGTTATGGCCAGTTGTTTATATATCAGAGATGTACATCACTGTTCTAAGCAACCTACAAAAATATATCCTAATATTAAAAAAAAAATAAAATACCTTATTCAATTCTGCTTCGGATGGGAAACCAAGACCATAAACTGTATTAGCTCGTACATCAGACCACTGACCAAACTTTTGTGATGTTTTGGTGAAGGTCATAGACGGTGTAACAGTACTATTTATCACAGCCTATGCAATACACAAATCAGTTAGATTTTAAATGAAAAGTAAACGTTAAGGTACATTCATCGTCAAGGAGGGTTCACAATACCAATATTTTTGGTAAGGACTACAAGATTATATTTAAGACATCGTTTTTTAATCAGTAGTTATTCAAGGTAAAGCATGGATGACCATGCTCTCTTCAATAATTCGAATATTGTAACTCAAAGCTTATGCCAAAAGTGTAGGAAAATGATAAGAGATAAACAAAAAGTTTGGCCCTTCAACATGAATTAAATCTATGGCTCCTTCTGATGAAAAAACTTACAAAACAACAAAAAAATCATTAGAAAAGGCAATGATTTTTTAGGTAAAGCATTAGAAAGCTAAAAAAAACTTGAATTTTACTATCTTGTTTTACAAAATATTTGGTTAACATAGACTCCAACACCACAATGTAGGTTCATACCTACTGTCATGCCCTTAGACATTCCAAATAGATACATTGCAGATACGTCCTTTTAACATCCATACTTAATAAAACATTTCCCTTAAGAAGCTGACTTAGTTCAACATCCTTAATAACATGGTCTGAAAATCCCAACGTAACACCACTAGCTGTTCCTGTAATATTGCAAATACGCCCGTACAAGAATCTGAACACACAGAGCATCTTTTAATTTAGTATTAAACATACTCCACTTCTCCTGAAAGTTACACCTAATATCCAATTCTGTTCCTAAGACATTGTGTCAGTACCGTTTTAACAACCTGAATTCAAGAAAACACTTTTGAATGTGTTCAACAGTAGAAGCAGCAGTAGTAATAGCAACAGCCCTCGAAGGTTCAACTTAATGCTCTCCGCCGTTCTTGTAATACTACTGACATATCCGCCCTTTAGACAATCAGGATACACAGTGTAATTTTTTAATTTTGTTTTACACACGCTCAGCTTTCCCTGAATAACAACACCTAATACCCTATTCCATTCTTAAGATATTGAGTCAATTCTATTTTGACAACCTGGATACACCTATAACCTTTCGAATTTATTCAATAGTAACAGCGTTTGGTTTTTAAGCAACATAAAATTTCTCTCTGAGAGTTTTTACTTTGTACCCTATTCCCGTCCTAAGATAATCGCGTGTTGAAACCTGAATGCACTAAATCTACTTTGATTTAGTTCAATAGTGGTAGTGGTAGTAAAATTAGTAGGCCTGAAAGCTTTTGCTGAGTTATCTCACATATCGCGCGTTGATTACCTCAATGAACTAAATCTACTTTGATTTAGTTCAATAGTGGCATTCGTAGTAAAATTAGTAGGTCTGAAAGCTTTTGCTGAGTCCAAGCAAATTCGTTCCCCGTTTTGCATACACGTCCAGTGAAGATTGTCCGTTATGAGTCAACCCGAAAATCTCAATCATTTCTTAGTTCTATAACTATCTACTTAGTTCTGTCCTACGATGGATGGATGATAGACTATCTATCAACAAGTGAAAATGACATCATTTTTATACAACCCTGAAAAAGGTTTATGCCAGCTTTACCTCTCACTCAGACTATCAGTCTTGGTTTTTTCCAAGCCATCAAGCCATGGTTTGATGGCAACTTGATTCTAGTTCAAAAATCATCGGACTTGGCGTCGAGAGACGTTCTGGGATATTGCTGATACACCACTTTTATAACCTATATGCATTTAATAAGTTTTGATGCAGCTCAACATCCCACTCAAAATACCTTGAAAGCTTCAGATCAATACTTTGCGCTGTCCCTCAGGAATTGCTTATACACCCTATTGAAAACCTGCATGTACAGTGTGTTTTAATTGAATTCCACACCGTCCTCACAATTCACTTAAAATTTTGTCTTAATGCCCTTAGCAAAAGCAATAATAGTAGTCGTAGTAGTAGTGAGAGCAATAGTAGTGATAACAAGAGTAGTATTAGTAGTAACAGTAGTAGAGTTAACGTAGCGCCTTTATGATTCGTTCAATAAGTGATAATAAGTGAAGCAATAGTAGTGATAACAAGAGCAGTGCAAGTAGTAACAGTAGTAGAGTTAACGTAGCGCCTTTATGATTCGTTCAACATCCCCTAAATATTCCCTGATAGTTCCAACTTAAAACTCTAAGCCGTATGAGATATTGCTGACACATCCCTTCGATACAATATATGCACATAGTGTCTTTGATACAATCCAAAATAACCCTAAAGAACGCCTGAAAGTTTTACCTTAGTAACATTAGCCTTAGTATTCGCAGTACAAGTACCAGAAGCAGTACTATCAGTAGTACTATGTATATAGTGCCTTCTTATTAGTTCAATATCCCCCTCAACATGCCCTGAAAGCTTCAACCTAATACTCTAGAGTATTAATGAGATATTGCTGATATAGCCTTTAGACAGGTAGCATGCAAAGCGCGTTTTGATTGAATTCAACATCGCCCTTAATATTTCCGGAAAATTTCACCTAATACCCTTAGCTCCAGGTAGTAGCAGAAGTAGTAATAGTGGTATGCATGTAGTACCTTTTGGTTTGTTCAACATCCCCTCCATATGTACTGAAAGTTCGACAAAATGCTATAAACTGTTAGGAGTATATAGCTGTAACACATTTTTGATAGCCTTCATCAACATAGTGTTAAATTCGTAGGACGCAGCAATAGTAGTAATACATTTTGTTAATAAAATGGGCGCAAAGAATAATAATACACAAGCATAAAATATTTGATCTCCTTGCAGAGTTTAGATAACTTCCATTCGACTCCATTAGTGGCTATACAGACTGAGAGACCTGATCAAATGGTAGGTATAAACAGATTCATAGGCATATTTAATCCTGATTCTCGTATGGTAAAGAGTCGAAAGGCTTAATATATATATTAACTAGGGTACGGCTACCGCTGCAACCACATTTATGCACAGAAAAACTTCAGCTTTTTATTAGCAGGAGCTAGTACAAAACGAGCTACGTTGTCATTCCTGTCACCAAAGACACCCTTTAAAGTATACCATCATCTTGAATACAAAAACAAAGTGTTTAGTCAAGAAATTTATTTTTGATACTAAGTTTTTTTAATGGTAAAAAGTGAGTAGTTGTAGTAATTTTTCATAAGATGAGCCCTTGAAAAGCTCTCTATCATGGTCTAGTGCCATGCTAGCTACAGAGAAAGAGAGCAAGAGCTAAGAGCTCAGGCACTTGGGAGGAGGTCGGAAGAGCCAAGAGCTCATATGGCATGAGCTGTAGCAAAATTCTAAGAATCAATAGACTGATTTAAAAGAAAAATCAGAGGCTTAATGCCAGTTGGGTTTTAAAATAAGAGCTCTGAGATACGGGGTCCTTCTAAATAAAAAAAAAATCATTAAGATCTGATCACCCACATTTTTTCTAAATTTTTATATCCCTTCAGCCCCCCAGATGGTCGAATTAGGGAAAACAACTTTATCAAGTCAATTTGTGTAGGTCCCTGACACGCCTACCAATTTTCATCGCCCTGGCACGTCCGGAAGCACCAAATACGCCAAAGCATTGGACCCCCCCCCCCCTAACTCACCCAAAGAAAGCAGATCCAGTCCGGTTATGTCAATCACGTATCTACGACATTTTCTTATTCTACCCACCAAGTTTCATCCTGATTTCTCCACTCTAAGCGTTTTCCAAGATTTACAGTTTCCCCTTCCAACTCCCCCCAATGTAACCAGATCTGGTCGGAATTTAAAATAAGAGCTCTGAGATATGATTCCCTCTAGACACCAAATTTCATTAAGATCCGGTCACCCGTTCTTAAGTTAAAAAACCTCATTTTTTCTAATTTTTCCGAATTAACACACCCCCCCCCAATTCTCCGAAAGAGATCGGATCCGTTCTAACTGTGTCACTCACGTATCATGTAGAATTGTCTCTAGCTTATTCTTCCATCATGTTTCATCCCGATCTCTCCATTCTAAGCGTTTTCCAAGATTTCTGTTTCCCCCTCCAGCCCCCATGTCCCCGGATCCAAATCTAATTAAAAATAGAGGATCTGAGACATAAGATCTTTCTATATATCAAGTTTCATTAAGATCCGATCACCCATTCGTAAGATAAAGATACCTCAATTTTCACGTTTTCCAAAATTAACGGTTTATTCCTCCAACTGTCCCAATGTCACTGGATCATGTCGGGATTTAAAATAAGAGCTCCGAAGCACAAGATCCATCTAGATATCGATTTTCATTAAGATCTAATCACCCGTTCGCATGTTACTAATGCCTCATTTTTTCTAATTTTTCCGAAGTACCCCCCAACTCCCCCAAAGATAGCGGATCCGGTCCGGTTATATCATATCAGTCACGTATCTTGGACTTGTGCTTATTCTTCCAACCAAGTTTCATCCTGATCTTTCCGCTTTAAGCGTTTTCCAAGACACTGGATCCGGTCAAAATTTAAAGTAAGAGATATGAGTCACGAGGTCCTTCTAAATATGAAATTTTGTTAAGATCCGATCGCTCCTTCGTAAGTTAAAAATACCTCATTTTTCGGAACTTTTCAAAATTAACCCTCCCCCAAAGACAGCGGATCCGTTCCGGTTATTTCAATCACGTATCTAGGACTTGTGCTTAGTTTCCCCATCAAGTTTCATCCCGATCCCTCTACTCTAAGCGTTTTCCAAGATTTTAAGTTTCTCTCTCCAATGTCAACAAATCCGAACGGGATTTAAAATAAGAGCTCTGAGACACGATATTCTTTTAAATATCAAATTTCATTAGGATCCGATAACCCGTTCGTAAGTTAAAAATACCTCATTTTTTCTAATTTTCCGAATTAACCGTCCCCCCCACTCCCCCTAGATAGTCGAATCGAGGAAACGACTATTTCTAATTTAGTCTGGTCTGGTCCCTGATACACCTGCCAAATTTCATCGTCCTAGCTTATCTGGAAGTGCCTAAACTTGCAAAACCGGGACCGACAGACCGACAGAATTTGCGACCGCTATATGTAACTTGGTAAATAAAAGTAAATTTACCAAGTGCCATAAAAGGAAAAAGGAAAGAAAAAGATGCTTCCCATGCCGAAAAAAGTGACTTTCCTTGTTGGTTAAGCCAAGGGACTTCAAGTTTCCTCTATATGGTTTTCGGCAAAGGTAATTCCAGTCTTTTTTTTTTATTATAATGCCTTTTTCAGAGTCAGGAGTGATTGGAGGGCAACAAGCCCCAGTGCTTTTTTCAGATGCCTTCTCCAAAGAAAATCTGATGAAAATTTTGAAAATGGCATGAACCCAGATCCTCAAGGATGAAGTTTAGGAGCTATGTAAGTTCCCATTGTTTGCAAATTGGATTTGTTTTTAAGGAACGAGGGCCATGTTTGATCCTGTGCCTCCAAAAAGGCTTAACGTGAAATATTTACAAATACTAAACAACATTAAGATAAATCCACGCTGTTTATTAAAAGAGTTTATCGGCAACATACCGGGAACGGTTGAGCGTATTAACTTGAAACTTTCATAGCATAGTGAAACGGTGTTTAAAAGAAATTGCAAGGGCAGCCAACCCCTCACCAGGGATGAAAGGTTCCCAAAGCACCTGGGGCAAGCGTTGTGAATTATGCAATTAACTCATTGTTTACAATGAGTTATTTGTGACCATGCCCCTGCGAGATTTGTCGTGTTAAAAATACTATACTATATTACTAATTATTAGAAAAAGGGGAATGTTTGGTACTTGCCAGGTCCAAAAATAAATCAAGACAGTATGTACATCTAGGTTAACAAAAAGGCGTATCCGTGGTTTTCTCAGGAATAGCTGAAGGGAGCAATTTCAAGCTTTCAGTGAATACTAAAGGTGGTGTCGATAAAATATCAGACGGCAGCCAGCCTCTTCCCTTGTTCTTTCTAGCTACCCTCCCCCAAATATGTCCGATCAAAACTTTGAGATGACCAGTTTGTTCCAAATAGTTTGAAGAGCAAATAACCATTCCTCCAGGGATGGCAAACCCCCTACAGGACTTGGGACAAGAAGTGTAAATTATGTAAGTTGCCCATGTAGGGGGCAACCGTGTAAGTATTTACATGTAAGGTGGATGCTTCGAAGAAAACCTGGTATACTTGATCCTGATTCTCTTAAAAAAAGTTTAGAGCATTGAGGCAAAACTTTAGGAATATTGAGCGAAATCAAAACACATTAAATCAAGATCGGCTGCGTACATTAAGTGTTAACTAACAAGGCATATTGATGGAAATGTTGAAGATATTGAAACACAGCCAGTCCCCTTCCTTACCTTTTTTAAATTGCACCTCAACACTGACTTTATTTTTTTATATACCCGTTTTGTTCAGAATAGTCCAAGAGCTCAATACCTATCCCTCCAGGGATTATATGTCTCCCTATCATCCCAAGGCAAGGGCTATAATTTATTTTATTTAACCAGTGTTTACTTAAAGATTTATTAATGAACAATGGGGAAATAGTTTATACTGGATTGCTCCAAACAGAATAAGGATATTCAGATCAAGGAATGTTGAACTAAACCAAAGGACACTATGTACATCCAAGTTATCAAAAGGGAGTATCTGCAACATCTTAGGAACGGACCAGGGCATTACCTTTCAAATCAACTGCTGCTTCTTATATTACTGCTGCTCCAACTATGAGTAAGACAATTTACCACTGTTACTGCTCGAACATGCCACTAAGATTATGACTACTTGCAATAGCGAATCTTGCGACTCTGACTATGATAATTTTCATAGTCTCTGCGATAATTTTTACTACGATAATTCAATACGGTATATTATAATATTACAACTACGATAATTTTTACTGCAACTGCAACTACTTGCAACTTTGACTACAAGAACTTACAACTGTGAATAAAACTACTTGCGTGTATGGCTGCTTGTGAATGTGACTACTTCTAATACGATTTAACTAAACAAGATATATTTTAATCATAGATTTGATAATTACGATGGCTATCCAGAAAGCAAGTAACACTTTCGTCTCTACCCACGCGGGGGGGAGGTCAAGTGCGGGCATCATTTTTGGTGTCTGGTGGTGTTGGGCAATTATAGGAATAATCGGCATTTTCTCTTTATAGACTGATATCAATGTTTTTGATCAGGATTTTTCTCAGATTAACTATTGTTTTTGCCAAACTTCAATAACGAAAATTGCAATTAGACTATTTTGCATATTTTTTTCAAACTTCAAATACATTAAAATCAGACAATAAAAAGAAACTTCAATTACATAAATGAACACCACGAAAACCCAGATTTGAAATTACCCAGGCTCAGGACAAAAAAGAGTACAAGAATAGACCTGAAGATTAATATTAAGAAGACTAAGTTGCTAAGACTAGGAATAAGTGATGGTTAATAGGTGATGTTGGGTATTGAGAAGACCAATCAAGAGGGCACCTTCACATACTTAGTTAGTATTATTAGAAAAGATGGTGAATGCAGTGATGATGTTAGATATAGAATGGTCAAGACCCACGGTCAGAAGAATATTGAGATATGCCTGTGAACCAAGGTAAGAATATTAAAAGCTACAATGATGAAAGTGGTCAAGTACGGTTCCAGAGCATGGTTACTCCAAAAGTCAAAGAAAGATCTTCTAAGTTTTACTAGATGTACTAGGCATACATTCTTATATAAATTTGAACTATAGCAGCAGTTAGTTAATCCACAAGTGATATTATATTTATACCTGTGCATACAACAGTCGTACAGTAGAACTTGAAACAAATCTTCCTGAAGTGCTAGAGGTTAGTCTCATCACTGCAACAAATTATACAACACTGTTCTGGAGGCCGACTTATACACATTAATAAAGAAAAACAGGATGCACTGATACGCATGCCCCTGACGTGTATGATGCCATGAAATCATGCGAAATTCCTATTAAAAATAGTGGCTCATTTCTTACAGAACTTTGGAGTTATAAAACTATTGTGCTGTTGAGATAACCACCATGGAGAGAACTGAACTGTTCCTTCCACACAACATTATAGCCAACATTTGACGTTGGTAATTTTGCATGATCAGTACATCATCTTACAGGATAATAGGATCAATAGAATAATCCCTAAAAAAAAAATCCCAGTCCTGCCCTATCTAGATCCTTTTTAAAGGCTTAATTCATAGATTTTCATTAAAAACTTTCAAGCCGTCTTCAAGAAAAAAAATGTTCACCTATATAAATAATCGTTGCTTATATGTTCTTAAAAAACTATTCAGCATATAGGATAAAATAAAATTTAGCAAGACAGTTAAATAGTAAAAATGATCTAAACTTCAAGGGCAACTGATTATAAGAAAATATTGTATAATCAAATCAGCAATGTCATTTCAAAATAAAAAGTTATTTTTAAAATAGCCCTCCTCTCCCCACATTGATACCACTACATCTACAGTGACTTTGTAGATGATGTACCATGGTTACTTCCTGAAGATTGAAGTTGTGTGCTATGATAGTAGAAAGTCAAAACAAAACAACAATAAAAATATAGGCTATTTTTACATTTATGGCAACAAATAGGTTAGCAGCATGCAAAAATTAAGTTGGAGTGATTTGCAAACAATTCTTAGTTTTGAAAAAAGAAACACGGTACCTTTGCTCCTTCTACGCTAATTATCCTATAGAGAGATCTGGTTGAATCAAAGAAAAACGAGACTGATATGGCAGTTGTAGAAGCTGGCACCCATGACTTTTTGGTCTTTGGATCAATATGGAAGACATGAGCTTTACAGGAAAATATTGGCTGCTCCCTAAATAAAGAAGGAATATAAATACAAACGTCAACAAATTCCACAAAAAATTCTATGAAAGCTACAGATATTACAACAATTTTGGGTATCAGTTAATAAATGACATACAAAAAAGCATAAATCATATGGCTAAATCTAAATCTTCTATGTGTAACATTTTATACTGCACCTGATTTGTCAACCCACCACAAGATTCTTTTACATTTTATAATCAAACATATGGATGCGTTCTGGATATGAGTTTAGGTTTCTTTAACCACAGCAAATAACCAAAACCTTTAAATGTGTGCATCATTTGTTGAGTTAAACTAAATTTAAAGAGCTGCATCTGTTATTTGTGTGTTTAAGTTAAGGGTAAGAGTAACAATCAGAGAACTTTTTTTTTAAGTTTACAGAGCTAACAGGCTGGCTGATGAAAAAATGAGACTGACATGGCAACTGTAGAAGGCAGTCATGACTTGAATTAAAATCAAGTAGTTGTGGGTAGAAAAAGCCATGACAGATTGTACAATTAAGTGAGAGGCATATCTGGCATAAACCCCTATTAGGATAATATAAAAATGATGTCAGTTCAATTGTTGATAAATAAGTCTATCTATCATCCTTCCATGCGTAGGTTGTTGAATCAGTATGGTTGGCCATAAATATCAAATATAAGCTTTTAGCCATTATAGGTTAATAAATTTCATACTCTACATGAGTTAATATTTTAGTCCGTTTCTTAATAATAATAGAGATGTCCTTCTTTGCCACCATAAAGGTGGTAACCAAAATTAATTATTTCTAGCCTTTCTTAGTTCAGAAAACCAGGGTAATCAAATCTGCCAGACAAAGCCTGCCCTCAATTTTGTTTGGTTGGGCTTGGCCTTCAGTTGAGAAATTTGTGTTTCAAGATTCTTTCAAGCTCAGAGCCTCAAAATTATGTACTGAACGGATCTCTTCTGTCCCTGCGTTCCAATCATCATGCACATCCTAGTTGATTTGAGCAGTCTTTATATGTTTAATTGTATTTTAAGGCTGGAGTCTTTACATAACTAGGGTAAGTGTCAAGTCATTCACTGGATAATTTGATGTAAACAACTCCTTGAAGGAATATCTGTAAAACCTTCAGTAGTTAACTTGCTACCTATAGAAACATGACTTCCATTTGATTTTCTAATAATAAGTGATATTAAGTGTACTTTCAATGACCAAGACCCTGTGGCAGCACAGTGGATTGAAGCTCCACTTTGCAATACAGGGGCTCAATTCCTGCTGCTTAAAAATTGATTGAAAGGCCTGCTACCTGCTCCTGTAAAAGAAGAATCAGCAACTAAATTGATCCGACACCCAATTCGCTATAAATGGTTTAGAAAAATCTTTCTTCTTTATCCTTGATTTGCATATGACAGACTTGAGGTTTTTAGTAGGCTAAAATGTGGTAAAATGGCAGTAAATTTAATGCAAAACCCCAAAATAAAATCATTGAAAAGGATTTCTTCTTGGGGTTTTTAGCAGGCTACATTGTGGTAAAATGGAAGTATATTTTTAATGCAAAACCCCAAAGTAAAATCATTGCAAAGGAATTCTTTTTCCAAAGAAAAATAAATCTTTTTCAAAATGTTTTTTCCAAAGAATTGCATGAAGATTCATAGATAGCAAAATTCATATAGAACAAATTAAAAATATGGCCGATTTTTCATCACATCTACACACTACAACATTAAAAGAATAAGTACCTGGTTATATTAATAACACCTTAATTAGGTGAAAAAAAAAGTAAAAAAATAAATATCATCTTTCAAGAAATTTACAAAGAAAACCAATTCAATGCTACACAAAGTGTAAAAAATTTCAATAGATATGAACCAGTCTTCTGTTTTTAAGAGAAGCCAAAATAATCTTAATAGGAAAATTATAATAGTGTGGTGGGAATTGCACCCTTTTTGCAAGTGCATTGGGGGCTATAACAGTCACCTTTACAGTTGCAGTGAGTCAGTTTGAGAAGGCTTTCAGAAGCACGTGCTATACCAGTTATAATGAGTATACAACCATTTGACAAATTTCTAGCTGCAGACTTTCAGGCAGACAAGTTTTCACCCCCCAGATTTTGAGCAATTCTGTATTTGTTATTAAGCAAATTTCTCTAAACATGTTCCCAGCTTAAGCTTCCTTTTAATTTCCCACAAGTGGGGCATGGCAATATTTTGGGTGGGTCATGGACAGGAAAAGCACCCTTTTGGCTGACTATACTTTAGAGCTTCAAATAAAAAAAAAAAAAAAAAAAAACAACACGTTTTTCATGTGAATGATGCCATATTCATACACATTTAAAGAGCAAAAAAGACATATGATGGTATTGCAATAACATCATCATTGTATAAAAGGTGTCTTATACAGGCAATATTTTCATTAGCATAAAGTATGCCTAGAGGACAACCCCACAAAAATACCAAATTAGTGGCCTTTTAAGCTTCCTTCATGTGAATACACATAAAATTTTGTGTAACAAAACTTAAATATCAATGGGGGGGGGACATCAGGATTTTAGAAATGCTTAGGTGAGGCATGGCCCAAAATTGGTTAGGAACCAATGCTCTTAAAGTAATTTTCTTGAAAATGATTTAAGCAGATCTAGGTTGTTAAAACAGCATATATGTGATGTTTCAGGAACAAAATAGGGTATTAAGTTTCAACTTCAAGGAAACTAGAGGGGGCAGGAGTAAAACTACATCAAAAGGTATGATGTGTATCTGGATTGGTAATGGGCATACATGCAATATCCCAGGAAAAAGAGGGGGTACAATTGGAACTTTAAGAGCAGGTTATTGGGAATGTTGAACTAAATTAAAACACATCATGTCCATCAAAGTTTGTCACATGGGCATACTTACAGCATTTTAGGAACAGATAAAGGTATTAATTTGAAACTTTCAGGACATGTTGAGGGGACTTGCAACTGAATATGGATGTTAAAATGGCCTATCTGTCACATATCTGGGATGGTTCTGTGCATTAAATCAAAACTATCAGGCAATATTGCAGTATGTTGAACAAAATCAAAACACAATCTATATATACAAGTTTTCAAAATATATCAACAATATCTGAGGAACAGCTGAAAGCAATAAATTGAACCTTTCAGGGCTTCTAAACTACTGCTTATACTATCAGTATTACTGCAATTGTGACTATTTCCAACTTTGATCACTTTTAACTGTTTGCATTTGTGACTACTTGCAACCACAAATATGTATGACTATGACTGATTGCAACTACATGTACCAGCAATTGACAGTACACAACTTTGATTGCATCCTCTACTTGTGTTTGCAGCTACTTAAACCTATGAATGCAAATAATTGTGAATATGACTGCCATCACAAGTATATGGAACAATGACTAATGGCAACAGCTACTATTATTATCAATACTACTACTGGAACAAGTTATTTTTAATTTTGACCACACATTTGTGATTTTATTTGTGTTTTCTTAAAATGAAGTACCAAAAGAAGATCAAAAGTCAGAGGTGTCCTCAGAGAGAAGTGACTTCTCTCAGTGACACTACTGACAATGGTTAGAAGTGTTTCTACAAGCAGTAACTATTTACTGCTTGTCTTTAATTTATATTTCCAAAGAAAAATTCTCAGTATGACATACTAACTGTCACTCTAATTAAATCAGCAACATCAGGTTGGATCAACCAAAATCTATATTTATAATATTCATTGCTTCAAGGTATAGCACATGAATCTGAAGAGAGTCCCAAGCTTCTAATCTTAAACAAACATAAGCTTCATATCTCCTTAAAAGTTGTGCAGTTTGCAAAAGATCCAGGCATCATGCTACTTACTTTTCCCCCTCACTGCAACCACAAGCTCCAGCTGCTAGATGTTAGAGTATACTTCCCCTTCAAGTGCCAATAAAACAAAGCTGTAAATAACTGGATGTTGTCTAATCCTGAGAACAACTTGACCATACATGGTATTGCTTCACTGGTTGGACAAAATCTTCCTCAATTGTTCACACCAATTAACATCATGAGGGACTTTATGAAAAGAGTAATATGGACCTATACTACTGTAATCTTTATACAAGAAGATTTAATTTACCTCTTTTGTCACTGAAAGGCCTGTCCTCTAATCTTGAAAAAACATACCCTTTTTAGTCCTAAGAACAACATTCTATATCATCCTGAAATCTCTGTGACTGACGTGAACAATGAACAAGCTTGGAACTCACTAGCTTTTGTTTCAAATCAAGAATCAATTGCAGCTGAGCAAGCAAGACCTTCCCCAAAGCAAAGCAATGTGTTACCCAACAAGGTCAAGGACATGAGAAAAGCAAAGATCAGCAAAGCAGTGGATGAGGTAGTTGTTGAAGGTAAAAACACATAGAGAAAGAAGAAATTCCTCATAGATCCAGCAGTGAATACAAAAAAACAAATTTTTTCATACATGCACTAGAGATATGTCTGTATGATTGGCATTTATAGCATCAAAGGGGTAAAAACAAAACTCTTGAATGGGGAAATGTAAGTGGGCAGACCAAAAAGAGTATCTTAAAGTTTATTCTTTGATTATACACCTATTTTTGTTCTTTTTATCTCAATAAATGAATGGTTTTTATCATAACTTATTATATTCTATCCCTTGTCCCTGTATGTACACCTCCCTGGTATTTAATGGACTGGTACATGCAAGGACTTCTTTTTTCTTCAGATGAAAAGTGAAAAATTTGAAAAAAAAATCACATTCTATTCTCCTGATAATGGGCTTTTGTTTGATCTATAAACCAGCTTTTTAGTAGTCATCAATTTGATTAAATTTTTTATATTAAAAATAAAAAACAGTCCCAGAATATACAACTCTCTCCTATTCATATATTACAATTATACTAATTTTCATACTAATTAATCTTAATACTAATGAAAAACCTTTAATAGCTTTGGATTTATGGTTGTAAAAGCACTGTCAATTGAAAACATTCAGTTACTTAATGTAACACTCATTCTAGTTTTAATTTAAAGGAAAAGTACCAATATGGTAACTGTAGTCTATGTGTAAAGAAGATTTTAAGAAAAAAATTTCTTGTATTATCTATTGTTTGGATTTGTTGTAATTCTCAATTTTGGTTTGTCTTCTAAGTGAAGACTTTTTTGTGATTCATTTTCCTTCATCATTATGCTTGTTGTTGCATACCTTCTAACCTCAAACTTCATTATGCTTAGTTTTTTGTTCATCATTACTTTAGACATTTTTTCTACACCCTTTTCTTTATCTGTTCAGATTGGTCCTGCTAGGAGGAAAGTGAATACATTACAGCATGTCTGTTTTATGCTCTTTCCTAATTCAATAACCATGTGCAAAGCAAATTCTATTCTGGGCCCTTAAAGGGGAGCCAAAAAATAGTTATTACCTTGCCTACAGTTTTTATACTATGATGTAAGTAAAAAAAAACTATTAGATATAAAAACTAGTTTGCAAATAAGCCCTTAATCAATACTCTGGATGTTCCAGTGCCCTGTTAGTAACAAAGAAAAAAAAAAAAGAACAACAAAGATAGAGGATACATTAGTATTATCCATACAAAATGTGATTTTTCTTATGTTTAAGGTGGGGAATGGAAGTTCCCTGTATGGAGTGTTCAACAGTAGTAATTCTAACAGGGTACTTTAAGCTTTGCATGATCCCTTTTTTGAGGTGTTTCAGGCACTTTTCATAATCCCTCAAATTTGTAAACAAAATGGCATTTTACCATTAAGACTAATGGAAATAATAATTATTACCATTCCTGAATCAGCTACAAATAGCAATTGTCTTTATTTGTCAGACTTTTTAAGAAATGCAGTTAAATCAGGAATGAATACATGCAGTGTGATTAGTCATTCATCAAATTAACAGAAGTAGAAGACATGTGGGAGTTAGTGAAAAATAAGTTGTTGGACACTGTCAATAACTTGAGAACTCTCCTCTTTGTGACCAGATAGGGCTGGCTACCTAATTAAGTTCAAAGCTGCAAGGATCAAAGTTTTAGCACTGTCCAGAAAATTGACATAGAACTACAAGGAGGTCATTGTGGCAACCTCAAAAACCAACCCCAAAAGGTTCTGGAAATATGCCTCTACACATAAGCCTGGTGGGCAAATGGTTACTGAAGTGGTTTGTAATGGAATACAGTTAGATAAACCCCCAAAAATTGCTGATGCCTTGAATCACCAGTTTATGTCAGAATTTACACCTACAGACACTGCCCCTACCCCACCACATAATTAATACTCAAGTGTCTCCAATTATAGGTGATAAGGCTGAGTTTGAGTCTTGGATTAAAAGTTTAATCCAAGTAAGTCTGTTGGGCCAGATGGCATTCATCTACAACTCTTAAAAGAAGCTCATGCCCAATTTGTACTGCCACTCTCACAGCTGTTCCAAAAGTCTATTGATGCCAAAGTCATACAATTAGACTGGATAGTTGCATGTATCTCACCAATACATAAAGGAGGTGACAGGGCCAAAGCTCCTAATTATTGGCCAATCAGTATTACATCTGATGTTGGGAAAACCTAGAAGACAATGTAAATGCTGCTGTTCTTAAACATTTGGCACAAATAACCTTCCATCAAAACATCAACATGGATTCTAAAAAGGTGCATCAGTTAAAAAAAAAAACTTGATTGACTTATATAATTACAAAATTAAGCTCCTTGACCAAAGTCTTACAGTTGATATGTAGACTTTGCTAAAGCTTTTGATAAAGTTTGTCATTCAAGGCTCCAGTTGAAACTGAAGGCAATAGGTATTGAAGAGGGTATTGCAGACTGGATTATGTCTTTCTTGAAGGAAAGAAAGCAGCAGATCAGAGTTTTTGGTGAAGGTGGTGCAGCTTTCTATTCTAAAATAGGAAAGGTCTTAAGTGGGGTGCCACAAGGAACTGTTTTGGGACCTACACTCTTCAATATGCACATTAAAATTCTCCAAAAAACAGGACAAATAAACCAAGCCTACATGCTGATGATCAAAAATCATTGGTCCTTTTGACAAACAGCAGGGTGTAGCCTCAATAATCTCTAATCTAGATTGCTTTTGCAAATGGGCCAATATACAGAGGCTTGAGTTTAACATTAAAAAATTAAAGGTTTTCCATTTTGGAAAAAATAACCCATGATGGTAATATTTAATGTTATCAAATTGTAGTGATAGACATCTGATTTCCAAGAGTACCTCTGAAAGAGGTTTGGGGGTTGTTGTGACTGATGACCTCAAATTCAATTGCCAAACCCATGCTCCAATAGTAGGGGCTAACCAGACTCTTAATATCATGAAGCAAACAATCACTAGTAAGTCTAAGTAGATCCCCAGCAATAGTGAGTAAACCCTATAAAAAGCCTGATGAGACCTAGATTAGAGTATGGAATGTTTGTTGCCATACCAATTAATAAATCAGACCAGATGGCTCTCAAACCTGTTCAAAGAAAGGCAACAAGATGTAGGCTATAAAGGGTCTCAAAGATAAAGAGTATGGATTTTGACTCCAAAGTCTGAAGCTAACAGCTCTGACCTACTGTTGATGCAGAGGTAGGCCTTATATGATAATGACCCATAAGTGTCTGATGACAAAGATATGCTCAAACCTGCCTGGTTGTCAAGTACCAGAGGCCATTCAGAAAAGTTGATCTACAAGCATGTCAAGACTAGAAAAAGAAAGAACTTCTTCTACAATTGAATCATAGGTCTATGGAATGTCCTAAGCAAGAAGACAGTGGGATCAACAACAATTGATAGTTTCAAATCAAATCTTAACAAGGACTGGGTGACAAAACCATGTCTCACTCAATGGGATTTGACTGCAGCCCCATCATCACTAACTAGCATAGACTGGATTTGTCTATAGGCTATTGTAAGCAAGTGAGATTTAAGGAAGATTTTCTTTTAAAAAGAAGTAGAAACCATCAGAAACAATGTTAATTTTGCTACAACATTGATTTGGAGGGGACAAAAGGGGCTAATATTTACCCTTCTAATCAGTGGTAGGCCAAATTTATTATTCATAGGTCAGGGTTTGAATAGTGGTGGCTTTAGCTGAGAGTGGAGAGAGGGTTCAGTCACATGCACACAACATCTAAAGAATAACCATTAGCTCTAAGAATATCACTAAGACTCAATAGCCAAAAAAAAAGTTAGACAAGAAAAAAAATCACTGGGGTTGGAAACCCAGAATTATCCCATTATCTCAGATTAGTAGAAATTTAGGTAAAATTCTAGTTAATTGACTTCTTGCTATCTCAGAAAGGGTTTAGGTTAGGAAAATGAAACTTTCAGGGATGAATCTACAGACTAAAGTATGTCCTGGGAAGGTATTTTGAAACAACTACCTCCACTCCTTCTCCCTCTAGAGGGCCCTGACCTTTGATGACCTTTACAAATATGTGTGTTATAAAAGTGAAACCTTGCAAAATAAATATTCTGCTTAACTGAAGTACAACAAAATTGTTTTCAGCTTCATAACCTTGGTCAATTCCATTTTATAAGGTTTTAAAATATGCAAATACATTTTCTAAATTTTGAAAAAAAAATTGCTATGGCTCAAGATTCTACTCAAATAACAGTAATTGCATTTTCAGAAACAAAAGGCAGAGAAAAAGCAACTAGTAACAGAAAATTAAGGTAAAATGTTGTTTTCTGAAAATTTCAATATGTGACCTGTCATGTAGGCAATTTTCAGGGCCCTCTAGAGGGAGAAAGAGTGTAGGTGGGTACTTTAAAATACCTTCCCGGGACATGCTTTAGCCTGTAGACCCATCCCTGAAGGTTTTGTTTTCCTAACCTAAACTCTTTCTGAGATAGCAAAAAGTCAATTAACTAGAATTTTACCGAACTTTATCTGTTTTCTTCTTTTTGTTAATTGATAATGATAAAACTCTAAGAACTGTCAATGTGTGGCCATTGTAGAAACTTCAGTGAAAAATTAACCATTAAATATACACCACTTAGATGCTTTCAGAGTGGCTGGGTATTATATTTTCAAATCAGCATATTTTACCAATTTAGCACATATTAAAAAATTGGCACAAAGTGGGGGCATTCCACTTTCACAATAGCAAGGCCAGAAATCAAAATCTGTAAACTTTATTCTTTTTTGATAACTGCCATAACAAGATATATGAATCTGTCAATGAAGTCAGTTATAATTTTTAAACGGCTCATAAGGATTTTCATATCATGTTCCAGGTGGAATGTCCTAAGCAAGAAGACAGTGGGATCTACAACAATTGATAGTTTCAAATTAAATCTTGACAAGAACTGGGTGACAAAACCATGTCTTGCTCAATGAGATTTAACTGCAGTCCCATCATCACTAACTAGAATACACTAGATTTGTCCATAGGCTATTGTAAGCAAGTGTGATTTAAGGTAGATTTTCTTTTTAAAAGAGTTAGAAACCCATCAAAAACAATATTAATTTTGCTACAACATTGATTTGGAGGGGACAAAAGGGGC